>NW_015631074.1:940147-954181 GCF_001515625.1 Sinocyclocheilus rhinocerous | reverse complement strand
GCGTCTTCCTTTTCTTCTTCTTCTTCTTTCTCCAAGCAGAAAAAAAAGCCTTTCTGTCATTGGTCAGGTTTCGTGCTCATTTTTTTTTACTGTATTTGGATTTACAGTAACTGAAAAATACTGTATTTTAATGGCACCAAGAGGATATTTCCCATAATGCAACTTTAAAATACAGTAACGTACTGTGTAACTGTTTTACAGTAAAGTACAGTTCATATTACAGTTAAATACTGTGTAATTTACAGAAATCACTAACAGTGCAAGAATGAATCAAATTATGATAATACATTATTTTGTCTTTTTATAATCTGAGCTCAAATATGGAAGTGTGCTTAATGGGTACGTGAGCTTAATAGGTACGTTTACCCTATATATATATATATATATATATATACAAACAGTAAGTATTAAGCCTACACTGTAACTGTCATGAACACAGGCAAATCATTAATCAGTCTTATGTGTATAGAGATGAAGTACCTGCCAAAATGTCATAATCGTGACAACAGACAGCTTTAATCGCTGCAACTTCCTAAACTTGTAATCTTGCCAGTTGCATGCTCAACTTCCAGGGTACATGGGATTTTTTGGGTTTCTCTTTTCACAGAGAAGTTCACAGGCAGTAAATGATCAGTGTGATATTTTAAAGAAGCATATCATTGCTGTAAAGTATATCCTTTTTTAAGGCTGTTGCCAGCTAAAGTAGCATGAAATGTAATGCTATTTGTGGCGTGCGAGGAAAAAAAAGAGTGAGGGGAAAAAACATTTTAAAACGACTGTTTTCTTTCAGTTCAAGCTTGAAAGATGCCTGCTAATCTGCTTACCCTTTTAATTGTGAGATCTGGGGGCAGAGCTGCTTGAAGCTAGAATAAAGTTACTGATCCAGAAGTAAACTGATGACCACAGTTATTCCTTGCTTTTGGCTTCCAAACACTAGCCTCCCTCCCCTCTCCACTCCCCTTCGTTCTGGAGGGGAAGAGAAAAGCTCCTTGTACCAACAAAATAATTTTTTTTTTGCCATATGTTCTGTTGACATCTTCATCAGGTTCACAGCGGGTTACCTTAGTTAACGTTCACTCCACTGCTTGATGGGATTTTCTACCAGTTCCTTGAGTAGCTGGCTCAAAGTCTAGACGAGCCCCCAAAGACAACCAGGACCCTTCCAGCATGCCAGGCACAATGGCATTATTGTGGACGTCGAGGAGCTGGTGCTTCCTCTTTACACGGACCTGTTCGGGCACAAAGACAATGGCTTTGTTCTGGGGCATGGAGTGGGCTAATCCAGACCTCTACATACTGTGAAATAAATCTTTTATAGATGAGCGAAAAAAGGAGCGGAAGAAGAAAAGGTTTTGCCAAGGAGGTTGCAAGTTCAGCATTTTAACCTTTTGGCCAAGAATGAGACGAGAGGAGAAGGAGGAGACACTGAGGGAGGGCACAAAAAGGAAAGGCAGACAGGCAACACATAGTCCTTCATCTCTGGATGAAGACAGAAACGACTGGTTTTCAATGGGTTTGCACTCGATTGTCTGGTTCAGAAGAGACTTGACTGTAAATTTCTTACAGCATGTAGCTATTGCAGTGAGTTAGTCTCAAGGTATCGTTTACCCAAAAATGTATTCACTCACCCTCATGGTTGTAGATATTTAAAAAAAAAAATGTCTCTGTGTCCAATGGTGTTGTTTTGGACCCCGTTGGCTTTCAATGCATGGATCAAGACAGCCAAACAATTATTTGGTGTACTTTCTTTTGTTTTGTGCTAAAAAGATGAAACTCGTACAGGTATGGAATGTCATGAGGTTGAGTAAATGATGCCTGCATGTTCAAGTTTGGGTCAACTATCCCACGCTTTGGACAAATGTCCTGTCGCTTACTGTATCTTGCAGAGTTTGTCCACTTTGCCAGGTGCTAAAATCTGATTGTTTTGTCCTAGCCATTGACAAGTAATTTGTTTGTCCACACTTAACGCACAAATGTTGCGCATTGCGCCACAATAACAGCCAGTAAAAACGTATTTGATGTGATAATCAGTAATGCGGAGTGTTTTGGACGCCGCTTTTGTCGCTCACTGACTAGGACACACCGTTATATTTAGTAATTTGACAGACTGTTTCCTTTGCCCTGCGGGTTCTGCAGTTTAGACTCTACTTCGATACTACTTAATACTATGATAATGACACCTCACGTATTCACAGTACTTGTTGACACAGTTTATTAAACACAGTTCGATCCCAAGGAGCCATTAAGGTATGTTGAGGTTTTCCATCAGTGTACGATGACAGCTTGGCAACTCAATCGGCTCGGCGTGCGTTCGGCGTATTGGCTCTACACCCATCTCGTTCGCAGATAGACAGACAGAGGTGGTAAAAAGTGGTGTCAGCTGTGAGCTCTTTCCACCAATCACCTATTAGCCTTCTTCCCCCCGGCCTCGGCTCTATCAAAGCGGCGTGTATCGACTTTTAAAGACAAGCATTCCCGGGACGTCAAAACATTGATTTGCGACTGACCCGCGCTGTCTGCGCTCGGGGCGGCGGCGTGTTGCCACGCAGCAGCGGTCCTGTCGAAGGTTAGCCGTGCACGAAGCCCAGGGGGAATCTCTGGAAGGGCCCTCCCAAGCCTGCTATCAACCACGGCCGGCTTCACATTGGGTGCGAAAGCAAAAAAGAAAAATAGCTCACTCCTCCGAGGTGATTTCAATTCAATTCTCACCCATTAGCCGGCGTTCGCTCCGCAGTCAAATTACTTTTGCCAGCTTTGATGCGAACGGGCGAGATTGTTTTTCTTGCCGTCGACGGCAGCCGATGGGGTTTTTAGACTTCTTCAAGGTGTTTTCAATGGCGATGAGATGAAAACAGTGACGGCACTACATTGAGCTGCCACCACCTTGGCGTGTTGCGTCAGTTTGAAAGTGCTGAGATGATTGGTAAAGGACAGTTGTAAACAGGCTTATGCTTTAAAAGCATCATTTGAGACATTTAAATACTATTGAAATTCATCTTGTGTCTTTAGACTGTTTACCGTATGTCTGTCCAAGGTTGAATTTTGGGATGGGTGGTAATTTTCACTTGTTTACAGTAGTTATTTTCTCTTGTAAAAATGCTTTTGTATAACTGTGGTAATGATATTTACAAATGAAATACTTGGTCTGATTTTAAGCCACTGTAAAATAGCCAGTTGATTGCAGCAGTCCATTTTTTTTAGCAATTTCCAGAACAATATTTTTCTCATTAATTTCCTCAAAAATCTTTCCTCAAAAAAATTAATTAAAATCAAACTGAAGCAAAAAAGTATTTGAATCGTGGGAAAAACTCTGTACTTATAACAACTTTACAAGGGAATGAAGCACAGTGAACCACAGTCCAGTGAAGTAATACAAATGACATAATCAAATGCATAAAAAAATAAGCGGAAGGCATACAAAACTTTTGATGTGAAGTCTTTTGCTATGCATATAAAAACAACATATTTTGAATTTATTGCAAAATATTCTTATTTACAAACATATACGTTAAGAAGATATCAACCTGATTACACCTGATTAGCGTTATTTTATAATTAATTTATATACACTTATATTATTGATAATATTTACTAATAAGTAACTTTTATTTCTGTATTTTCAGTTATCATTTTAATTTAGGTTTTAGTGGTTGTTTTCCTTTTTATTAGTTTTAAAAATATTTCTATTTAGCTTTAACTGTTTTTTTTTATTTCAGTTTTAGTAATTTTAGTGCTTAAATTTAAGTTAGTTGCCAACACAACATTTCTAATTTTCATTTACTTTAAATAATTTACTTAAAACTTAAGTTTAAATTTTTTTTATTTTTTTTTAGCAAAAAACTTTTAATTCAATTTTATCAAGGCCTTCGTTGACTGTAATTACATTAATGGACATTTTTTTACAAACGTTTCTCCTGTGAAAATATCAAAATTTTAATCAAATATCAAGCTGAAATACAATTCAATGAATCATTTTTATTTAGACTATTTTAAATATTGTTATTTTAAGTTTACCATGTATATAGCCTTTTATTGAAATATGACATACAATGAAAAATAAATAAATAAATGCTTCATAGGAGTGTGTTTGCTGCAAATCCCTGATTGGTGGATGATCTTCTTAGGATTATGGGTAATGTGGTTCTTCACCTATATGTTAAAAAAAAATAGATAACCGATAAAGTCAGATCTCACAGTACAACTTTCTCCAAGTGATTATAGAGATTAGGGTCAATATCATTGTAGGGTGCATGCCCTTTGGCATCCTGTACATAAATAACTCATTTGCCATGATAACTTAACATAAAAATTACTATGAAAAGGTGTGTTATATTAGGCTAAGTTTTTATATTCATAACAAAAGCATTACTTGGCTCTTTAGATACTTTTTCTAGATTTTGCATGTTATTTTGCTATGTCCCATGCACTGCTCATTAAATTTGAATGATTGAAATATTGTCAAATCATAAAATAAATAAAAAAATTATCTTATTAATATTTTGTTAAATAAGAGATTACTCAATTTGAGTGTATTGATCATTTGGTAATAAAAACTATATTTTTATTTAATAAAAAAGAAGAGTTTGTCCATGTCCCTTGAATGGTTGTCCACCCTGTCGTATTGGGGAATCCACCCCTTTAAGAAAAGGCCATCCACTTTAGTGACATCAGGACAACAGATTTTTTTCTCTTCAGTGGTGGGAATTTCAACGGCTGAGGTGAATAAGTTGGTGACTTTTCAATTACAAATTTTCTTCATCTGAGTTTGCTTACTTGCTTTGCCAAAGCTTAACATGTCCACCCTGTCGGCATAAAATATGCCAGAAGTGATTAAAATACAGTATTGTCAAAATATATAAGTTTAAATATACAAAATTCTCTTCAACAACCAGACTAAATATTTAGCTAGTCAATTGAAGCTCAAAATGTCCACCCTGTCGGCCACTTAGACTCGACAGAGTGGACATAAACATGACAGGGTGGACATAGCATTCATTTGTACTTAATATTGCTAAAAAATAAAATGAACACATATCAATGTGATTGAGGATGTAATGTATTATTTATTATTATTATATTATTTTTTAATAACCCTGTTTAGGAAAGGGACACCATACCTTTCAGAAATTATAATTTGCATCTTAATTTTGCAATGAAAATGTATTTAACAGTAATATATATGTCCATGACAGGGTGGACATATCTTATGGTTTATGCTTCGAATAATGGCCCATAATTATCTAAAAAATATGTGTGGGAGCTTAGCTAATATGTTTTTATAGTACTTGAGTGTCTATTACAGGGCTCCAGACTCATTCTTCCCACTGGTCGCTCTTTTGCGACTAACTTTCTCAGTTGGTCGCACGAGCACATGATTTGGACGCAATTTTTTTTTTTTTTTTGCGCTACAACATGGGATTAATCAATGCATGCTGATGAACTTTTATCATAGTTTATAGTTATATGGAAACGAAAGTGATTAACATTCAACTCGTTCATTTGTGACCAGAGTTCCTCTTTTGCTGTGTTATAAGCCGGTCTTCGGATGCTTTCACCTTCGAATTTGCGATCTTGTTGTCACGTTTTAAGAGAAAAGATAATTGTCTGTTTTGCTTATACACACCTTTCTTTCACTTTTAAGACTAAAACAAAATATGGATTGTTATTCTTAATTAAAAAGCACAACAACAATAAAACGGTTAAATAAATAAAAGAGAGCCTCCATAGCGTAATGTGAGGTAGCCCAAACAGCAAAGATAACAAGCTTTTCAAAATGAAAACAAAAAGAAGTAAAACTAAACTTGCTGACGTTTTTTTTCCCACAAAAATACCAACATGTTCTCCCTCTCTGGTTTAAGAAGCGGTCTTTTACTTTACTTTAGCTTGAAAACCATCCATCGTTTCCTCAATATGCGCGTAATTTTTTGCTGTGCGCACCTTCGCGCTCGTGCTGACGCGGCGAGTAACCAGGCTCTACACTCGAAGCGCTGTGCAGTTCAAACGAGTAGCGTGGTTTCGTTACGCTTTCAGTTTCGTTTGCCGTTTGATGTTTCTCATATGCAACAGAAATTCATTCTCTCTGTGCGTATCTCTTCTTTCTGTTCTCTTTCCCTCTCTGTCCCTCGTGTTCCTCTTTCTCTCCCTGGCAGTGGTTCCCATCCTCTCACCCATAAAATCAGCATAAAATTGACCTGACTCTGCCAGATCAGATGGAGGAGTTGGGCTTCAGATCCCTGGGGAGAAGGAAATTCAGTCTTTGTAAAAATATTATAAGACAAGGTCCGTGAAATCTCACAACGGGATTATGTAATGCACCTTTGTCAGTCTTTTCACTTTTTCCCCCTTTCCTCTCTGAACTCTGGTTAGCACTGGTGGAGAATATGTGGGCATATTTATTTTTGCCATGCAGTGCAACGACTACGGTGGATTTAAAAGATACAAAAAAAGATGGGGTTGGGTAATGAAAAATGAAGAGATCCATCCGGTGAAGGAAGGTTGGAGGTTGAAGTTGGGTTCATGCCCGACATGTTAAATCATCAGAGCGTTCATTGTGCTAGTCACTGCTTCATCTGACATCAGTTCCAGCACAGCAGAACTGAATCATCAGCACTGTTGCTGTGGATTAGGTCAGAATGCAGAAGCAAGAGTTTCGGTTCAAATATGATGGGAAGTTCATATTGTTAGTCTCTAAATTGATGCTGACATGAAAGAGGAAACGGTTAACATGCAAATACTCTAAATTTAATTCTACTCATTGATCTGGTTCATTGATATAGCTGCTGTTTGTTTGTCGATATAACCTGAAACCTAAAAATAAAAACGTACACTGCTGCAGCTAAATTTGGTTGTCAATTTAGGGCTGCACAATTAATTGAATTTCTAATCGCGATTACAATTATGAATGCCACAATTACGTAATCGTTCAAAGTCCACTTATGTAATTCTGCGTGCTTAAGATGCGTTTTTTCTTTCTACATGTTATATTAAGGGTTTTTCCATTGTTTTATTTTTATTTTTAGTATAACATTATAATACCATTCATATTTTTACTTTTTTTTTTAATAATTTAAAGAAGAAACCAATCCGATGTATAGTTGACATTTGAGGCTTAATACTATGAAAAAGCTCTAAAAGTTTTTCAGTTAGAGTGTTTTCAGCTTGTTTATTTTCATATAAAAATACGGCATGCAGTTGCTTCAAACAATGGTATAAACATCATTCATTGTAAATTGTGATAATCGTAATTAACAATTGCAATTACAATTTCAAGGGAATAATCAACAATTATGATTTTTGTCATAATCGTGCAGCCCTACAGTTCACCTTTTAGTGCTTAATCCTGTTATGTACACACAGTTAGGTAATTTACAGGAGTGACAACCGCATTCTACCAAAGAATTGTGGAAAATGTAGGTAGTGGCAACCGCTTTTACAGAAATTCTACACCGTGTGTAGAGAACCGATCTAAACAACTAGTTGTTTTTTCAACGCGTATCAAAGTTGTATTTTTCTTCTATAGATGTTTTTCCTGAATGCGGAAGTCACGCCTGACTCTTAACCAGAAGGATGCTTTGCATTTCCGGTCTCCAGTGTTTCTAGTCAAAATATCATATATTCCGAGCTGATAATGTTAAACCTATTAAAATGTTTTTAAAAAAGCACATAGCTCCATAGCGCCATCACTTTACAGTGTCGTCATTTGTCAGTGCCTCACTCCTCAAAGTTTAATGAGTGTGTAGATGACACACAGCTGCCGACGTTAGCTACATTAAAAATAGATGGGCACTATTTGAATATGTTCCTATGGAGACCGGAACAGAAGAGCATCCAATCGGAAGTTACAATTCGTAATGGTGGCACTCTTCATTTACTCAGGAAAAAGGTCTATATGCACGGCTCAAGAAATCTCAGTGAGGGAAGTACGTCTTGACTTATTAGTGTTGCCAGATCTTGCTAGCAAAAGAAAATGGCAAATAAGAACAAGCCTCTAATCAACTTAAATCAAAACACTTATATAAGCTACATACCAAAGTTTCGCGACCTGCACGTGCCTGTTTTATTAATTCCATAAACTGGTTTGCTTTATGAGCTAAGCCCAAAGACAAATAGTAAGTGTTGCTTATAATAAGTGGACATGGCAACCCTATGCGAAGTAGCCTTCCAATCATAAAAAGAACATAACAACCCTTTGGTTGCTGTAATTTTACTTTGGTCAAAAATAGCAGATACTAAAAGTGAGATGCCAGATCATTGCTGTAGTTACTATAGTCAATTTCTGTACAAAACAGTTATTTAGGGGATTCACTCTCGTATTTAAATGTTGTCATTCCTGAAACTTTGATGTATGTATGTGGCACTGCTAGCGTGTTATAAATGGTTTCTAGGTAGATTATTATTATTATTTTTTGTATTTTTGCTTTAAACATCCTTTTAGTCCTTGCTTTGTCAGCTTGGTCTTAAGATTTCACATTATCAAAATTTTGGTGAAATTTCGCAACAAAAAGGTTCATTATCATCAGTGTAGTGATCTATGTAGCTGAGCTCACACACAAGTCACTTTCAAAGCAAGCAGCTTTCCGTTGGTTAGTGCCCAAATTTTCTTGACCATCATGAAATCTTTCGGCCTTATGCGAAACTCCCAGTCGCATGATTTCTATTGACTGGATTCGCCTGTGAAATATTGCTGAGCAACCATAAATGTGACCACACATTGAGTCCTGCGTCATAGTTGTTGTGCTAGTTCTGTGTGATCATATGATCTCTTCTAAGAGCATATTTATCTTTCATCAAACAGGATATTTGAACTTCCTGTAACAGACCGGTCTTTGATGCAGGGTCATTCGTACTATAAATACTGACTCACCTTAAGAAGAAAACAGAATGATGTGTAGCTATTTGCAACTTTCGTTTTGGTTGCCAAATATTTTGTGTAGTTATATAGCAAACTGTTGATTCATTGTGTTTGATTCATTGATTCGTCTTAACTGCTTTTTAAAAAAAAAAATTTTCTAAATTAAGAATAAAATTAAGAATATTTTGTGTTCTCAAAACCATTTCTGGACAAAAATGTTTCTTGGGATTGTTCTAAAAACAAAACTGATCGTCAATATAAGTTAGGATAACCTCCAACTTGTCTTAAATCCCCAAAGGTAAGATGTTAAAAAAGATGTTAAATGGCAAGTCAAGCCAGTAGTGATGTAAACGATGTGCACACTTACTATGATTTAGGCTTGCCGCGATAGACGGTATTACCGGTGTTGTCACACTTCGATTAACCGGTGGGAAAATTTCCTCACCGTCACAACCCTACTATGATTACTATGGTAATCGGCAGACAGTGGACAAAGAACTGAAAGTCTTCTGCAGGAATTGGCGTGCAATCAGAAAACCCCAAAGCTTGTCATTTTTCTTTTCTTAAGAACAAAGAAAGAAGTTCTAAAGAAAATATTTCAGAACTTCTTAAGAATTGCACTTAAGGACAAACTACTTAGAATTTATCTAGAAATTCTGTAATTTCTTTCTTTAGGAGATTTTCATGAATCTGTCCCCTGGATTGATACATAAAATAATTGGAATTCTAATGGTCAGTTACTATTCCTAGTTATTGAAAAAGTATAAAAAGTAAAAAAAAAAAACCTTGCAAATAATAGAGGTGAATTCTTTGCAAAGTTTATAGCACACAATACCGAATCGAATTGAGTTGTGAAGAGATTTTCAGTGCTATTGTTATAATCTGGAGGTGTTAGATCAGATGTACCTTGCACCCCTCATATGAGACTGTTTGTGTGGGTCTGTGCACAAGCTCATTGTCTGGTTTCAGGGTCCTCTCATTGACCTTCAGCAGACATTGAGTTGTTGTTTTGTGGTCCAAGCTGATCTTTTTAGAGTGAGTCATAGCGGAGGCGTCTGGAGTTCTGCCTTATTATGTGTCACAAGGCGTGTCGTTTTTAAAGTCTGCACACACTGACACATTATGGCGTTTAACCAAAAATCAAAACAGTATTGAGCTGTTTAAAACTATATTAAAAACTGCTATCATGATACTGAGTTAATGTTAAGTTAGTAACTCCTAAACAGTGGTTAGCACACATGCTGTGACAGATATATGTACCTTTTAACAAAAAGAAAGCTAACTGGAATAATTTCATTTTAATTAAACAAATAAAATATATTTGTATGTAAACTGTATAATATTTTAAGATTGAAATATAAAAAATAAAAATAAAAAATAATAATAATAGTAATAATAATAATAATAATTATTATTAATATTTACCCAGCACATATATAAATGAATAAAATATTGTGCATTAATAATAATAATAATAATAATTATTATTAATATTTACCCAGCACATATATAAATGAATAAAATATTGTGCATTAATAATAATAATAATAATAATTATTATTAATATTTACCCAGCACATATATAAATGAATAAAATATTGTGCATTAATAATAATAATAATAATAATTATTATTATTATAAAAAATATGTAGTACAAATAAAAATCCATTATAATAAGAATAATGGTTATTATTAATTAATTTTTTTGTTTTATATGTATATAAATATGCATTACATATAAAATAAAAATAAATTATTAATAAAATTATTAATTATGAATCTTTCCTCTGAAATGATACACAAAATTTATGGAATTTTAAATTAACAATTAATAATCCTAGTTATTGAAAAATATGCTGTGAAAAAATATTGACACACCTTTTCTCTCTCTCTCTCTCTCTCTCTCTCTCTCCCTCTGCCATGCAGTGTGAT
This sequence comes from Sinocyclocheilus rhinocerous, assembly GCF_001515625.1. Lineage (NCBI taxonomy): Eukaryota > Metazoa > Chordata > Actinopteri > Cypriniformes > Cyprinidae > Sinocyclocheilus > Sinocyclocheilus rhinocerous. Next base: position 943,397 of record NW_015631074.1, on the reverse strand, counting down.
GTTGCTGATAATGAAAAGCAGTGAGCAGGTCTTCAATAAGCGTTGTTCTGGTAATTATCAGCTGGCTGCGGATGGAGCAGCTTCGTACGCCCACCGCTGTATCTCACACCAGTACAGCTGTGTCGCTTATGAGTTGGTACTATATCACACTAGTAACGCATAACAATATTTACTGAGAAACTGATAAACCAACATAATCAGCTGATATTAGTTTTGAGATTGTCACATCTCATTCAACCTAGTGTGTATAATACTCCAATTTTTTTAATTGAATTTTTAATTTTGAAATATACATTTTTTAAAATATTTTGAAAATATTTTGAAAATAATTAAATGTGTATTAATTGTTTGTCTAAAGGCATGTATTTTAAAATAAATGTATTAAGAATTAAAAATTAAACAAATATAATATAATTTTCTTTGAATGCTATGTAAAATGTATTGATTCAGCAGTTTTGAGTACATCTTAATTAATAAATAATTAAGTAATTAAATTGTAAATGTAAAGATGGATGGATGTTTTTTAATTTTAAATGCTTATTTAAATATGAAATGTTACAAATATTAAAATTATATTTGTATATTTGTTTCATTTTTTACATTTTTAAATATCAGGATTTAAAACATTTAAATGAAATATATTAAATTTTATTTTAAATATTTTTATTTATTTATTTGCATATGTTAAAATATTTCTATTTGGGGTGGAACTTGCTCATGGTGCGGTTTGCATCACGGTTTTAGAGTCACGGTTCGGTATGTGCTATGTTTAGGGAAAACCTATACTGTCAAATGAAAATAAGAATAATCTATCTAACTACAAGCAACAGCACAAATAAATACAATAGAGTAAAGATACAAATAAAATAAACGGTGATTTTCAGTTTTTTAGTCTAACATTAGTTTTTAGGTACAGAATTTGAATAAAGTAATCAAATGTAAAATAGCATTGCATATTTTACTGTATAAATTAAAGATTAATCTTTATTAAAGTTACAAAAGCTATTCAATCAAGAGCAGTGAGTGATTTCCTTGTTGTTGCTGTATGATTAATATTAAGAAAGGGCTGTCACTTTAAGAGAATGCTCAGCCGGCTGTGTCTGCTATAGGATACTTACCAAGACGAGCATTTTGACGTCATTTTTGTGTGAATTTGTCCGTTCAAACACAATACTTCAGAGAGAGCTTAATATTTGCACGCATTCTGAGGTGCGTGCACACTATCAGCACGATGATGGAATAAATGGCTGCTCATATTCCAGCATACGGCATTCGCATTGAACAAGAGTGAATAGTTTGTCCACGTTTTTTTTTTTCTCATCGCTGTTGTTGTAATGTACTAGGAAGCCAGAATGCGCATCCATCAACAGAAACATACATTAGCTGAACCCAGTTTGTTTTACGTGTGTTGTTATTTATAACAAAACATATTACAGATGCGTTGTCAGATTTAAGTTGAACCGCGGTGCTAGTGCATGCCGAACCGTGTGTGGAACCGTACGGCTCGATTTTTTACCGAGAACCGTTCCACGCCCAATTTCTATATGAATATCTATATATCTGTATATTAGGGTTGGGAATCGCAGGGTACCTCACGATACGATACAAATCACGATACATGGCTCACGATACGGTAATATCACGATTCTGCAATAATCGATATATTGCTAGACAATTCTATAATGATACATCACGATATCTGTCTATGAAAACAAACTGCCTGTGTAAAGGTTAAGTGCAAGTTTTCTCTCTTTATTCAAGTACAAACTGTTAGAAAACAGCACAAAAGTTCTGTAAATCAAATTTAACGTGCTAAGGAAATTAATCATTTTATTCTTGGACTTATTAAATTACACTTTTCTTTGTGTGTAAACCAACACATTTAACTGCTTATCAACTTTATATATAGCCTATATATAAACCTGGTACATTTCAAAATTTAACTGGAGTGTTCTCTCAACCTTTCCTCTCCTCTCATTATAAAAACGGAGCCCCGCACACATGACATGCAGGGAAAAAATAGCCGTTCACATCCCCTCTTTTGCGCACTCAGGTTCGTTATTTCAAATGTAGACGCGCGGCAATCACACACACTGCACACTTCTGCGCCGCATTACGGCTCTGACGAGGTTTTGTTTTGTCGTCCATGCCATAGGTGCAGATTTATGCCCATAACACGCACTTGTAATATCTGAGAGAGAGGGAGAGCATCCAGTTCATAGAGGAGAGAGCAAAACAAAACACCGGTCACGAATTAGAAGTACAAAATGAGGATTTGTAAAGAAAAATGTCGAAGGATTTCAATATAAGCTAAGAGGAGATTGGTTTTCCTTTGCTGTAAACAAAACTTGGTTCTCGCGAGACTAGCATATTCTCACGGGGTAATGTTCATTTTTGGGTGAACTATCCCTTTAAGCAATATATGGTATCATATGATATAATGTAATATATACATAAATGATTTAATAATGTAGCAGTAATGTACATTTAGAGATAATAATAAAATCTATTTTCGTGTGATATTTTAAAAAGAAGTATTTATTTCTATGAGTAAGCTTACATGCCATCTAGGTGGATAAAATATTTAATATTTCTCTTTCTTTCGCGGTTACACCATTTGACATTTTCATGTACATTCAGTCTTCACTTTTGTAAAAAAAATGGTACATATGTCATTTTTAACTACAGAAAATCAGCATAAACACGCTGTGTAAATTTTTAAAATACCTGATGCATGCTTTTAAAACAAGTTTTTAAAAGATTTTTGAATATCTCATCTTGCCAACCCCTTTTTGTCACTGACCCTTAGGGCGTGTAGGGCTGGGTATCGTTCAAAAATTTTCGATACCGATACCTGAACGATACTTTTTTCGATACCAATTTTATGAAATCAATTTTAACAAGATTACATTATCTAAAAAAAACGTTGGTTTTATTTTTCAGCTTGTTGATGTTTATACAGACTCAAAGACTCATCTCCTGAGCCACTGCACAAAGGAACAAAATGTAATTAACACAATAAATCAGTGCAAATAGTTTTAATAAAGCTCAAATAGTCTTCAGTTTACACATCTGTTAGGCTACATTTACATTGTTCGTTTTAAAACGCATAGCTCAGACAGAATCATGATTTCTATTTATTTTCCACTGATTTACTGATGAGCATTAGCAGCTTCCAGCGCTGTCTGCCTGTGTTCTCTCTTCCATGATCGCTGCTCATTTTTGGGCCCCCTTCCCTATTAATATAATA
>NW_015631074.1:936817-939130 GCF_001515625.1 Sinocyclocheilus rhinocerous | reverse complement strand
ATATATTGCTAGACAATCCTATAACGATACATCACGATATCTGTCTAACTATGAAAACTAAATGCCTGTAAAGGTTAAGTGCAAGTTTTCTCTCTTTATTCAAGTCCAAACTGTTAGAAAGCAGCACAAAAGTTCTGTAAATCAAATTTAACATGCTAAGGAAATTAATCATTTTATTCTTGGACTTATTAAATTACACTTTTCTTTGTGTGTAAACCAACACATTTAACTGCTTATCAACTTTATATATAGCCTATATATAAACCTAGTACATTTCAAAATTTACCTGGAGTGCTTTCTCAACCTTTCCTCTCCTCTCATCATAAAAACAGAGCCCCGCACAGATGATATGCAGGGGGGAAAAAGCCGTTCACATCGCGTCTTTTGCGCACTCAGGTTCGTTATTTCAAATGTAGACGCTAGGGGTGCTCCGATTGATCGGCTACCCATCGCTATCGGCCGATAATCACGTTGGGATGATTTATCGGCGGTCTCTAAAAGGCGATCTCAAAAAACCGATCTCAAGCTGATGACGCTGCCGTGAGAGGTTTGGCACGACATGCAGCGGCACCGTCTCAGTCTCTGTCCGGCGCGGGTGAAATAATTATAATGCTGAAGGTGAGGTACTCACTTTCATATTTTTTCATTAAATAACTTATGAAGTAATTTCAAAACCTTGTGTGAGACGTAATTTCACAAACAGTGTGAGTGAATCACTGCGCGCACGCTCTCACTCTCTCTCTCAAAATAAGCAAATGGCTTCAAATCACCACACTGCGTCTGTTTATAAGTGAGCTGCACGCTGCACAGTTGACACAGGAATTGTCACTTGCACAGTCGAGGCAGTGTTGCATCGTCACTAAAGTTTATAAATTGCATTTCTTTTGAATTCTTACCAGTGTTTAACCATTCAGCGCTCGCGCGCTCTCCTGGAGACTAAGCGCTCATGCACACTCGCAACGCACACACATAATGCCAGGTACACATTACTCTTGCGTATGCGGTGTGTATTTTTTCCGCGCTCATGTTAATGGATTAAAGTGTTCACTGCACACGGTTGCGGTCCAGCAGTGCGTTCCATGAGTGGTGCGTCTGCAGCAGAGCAGAGATCGTTTCTCCACCGAATCTATGTTTGCTGCGCTGCAAGCGCTGAATTAAATTAACAGCGCATTGTTTGCAGTAAATATGAACATGGATTGACACGAAAATGTAGTAATTACACCATAAATGCATATTATTAAAGTCTACTGTGTTTCACAGTCAACACATATGGCTTTTTGGCTAGGTTTAAAGGGAAAGAGCACTTTTAGATAAACAAGGCAATAATAGATGGCACTCGTGGAGGTAGGGAAAACAAAGTTCTTTATTAACTGCAGGATTGCTTGTAATAAAGATTTAAATGCAAAAGAAAAGGCAGTAGAGCTGACTATTTCTGTCAATGGTAAGTTTGTGATAACATAAGAAAAGTCGTTTAAATGTTTTGCCAATTGCTTGAGCAACCACTATAAATAGTTATAAATGATAAAAAGAAGGCTTTAAAAAGATCTGTATCGGTAAACAGTATCGGCAGATACTGCTTTCTGTGATCGGTGATTGGCCTCAAAAATCCTGATCGGAGCACCCCTAGTAGACGTGCGGCAAGCACACACTGCACACTTCTGCGCTGCATTATGGCTCTAACGAGGTTTTGTTTCGTCGTCCATGCCATACTTGCAGATTTATGTTTCTGCCGGTCGGTGCCCACTGCATAACGCGCACTTGTAATATCTGAGAGAGAGGGAGAGCATCCAGTTTTGTTGACATAAAACTGGACGCGCCGGCGGCGCTCTCTCTCACTCATATAGTTAGCGAGGGAAATTCACCTGCGATCCAAGCGCAGAGGTTAGGCTACTCACGGACTCAATATGCGCTCTGCAATGATAACGTGATCGATGCCTACAGTCCACGCTGATGGCTGTTCCGGGGCAGTTTTTTTAGTTCTCATCTCCATAAAACATATATATATATATATAGCAGTAGAGCTAATACAGTGGCTGGAAATCTGTTTATCCTTCGGTTCCTCATGCTTCCCCATCTTCACAGAGAACGCGGTTCATGGTTGCTCAGAGCGCTTTGGAAAGAAGGTGGAAATGGCAAGGCCGCGATTTCCACACATTGTTTAGATGCTGGGAGCAGGGAAATCTATATAGAGCGCCTTATTGTAGTAAATTGTAGTATTGTATTGTAGTAAAATATTGATATTTTGCCCCAGATATTGATTCTCGTTTCGCATGGAGAAGGACAACGATATATCGCCATATCGATATATTGTCC
>NW_015631074.1:934479-936807 GCF_001515625.1 Sinocyclocheilus rhinocerous | reverse complement strand
AACATAAGTTACGAAAAGTACCCCGCCAAATTGGCTAGTGATTTGACAGCGTTCCCCGCCACAGCTGATTTTTACCCGCATTTGGCGGGTTGGCGGGTGTTAATTTCAAACCCTGCATATATATATATATATGCACTGACATATGTAGCAGCCATGGCATCGGATGTTAAAAATCAATTGAGCACTAATTGAAAGTGCTTTAAAAATCTTTCGAATTTATCATTTTATCTCCCTCTTAATTACACTTTTTTCAAGTAGGTGTTGCAAAACTTGTACAATTCTGAGCAGTAAAAGAAGAATTGGGATGTTTGCATTTGTGTTGTTGGCTGGAGCTTGAGTGTAGTTCAGGTCATGTGTGTTCTCTGCACAAGGAGAAGTGGGTCTGGTTCTGGGTCATAGTGCAGCGCTGCGGTTTTCACACTTTTTTTTTTCTGCTCGCTCGGCCTCAAAGGTCTCCATGTACAAGCCTCTCCTCTCGCGCAAAGCAAATTGGATGCTTCATTACGAACTAAAATGAGAACACAAGAAAGAAGACGTGACCGTGTGCACTTTGCTCTTCATCAGGCTTTTGCAGCGATGCTTCAGAAACTCTTTCTTGGCCAGCAAGAACAAAAAGCGAGAAGTGCGATTTAAATAAAACAACTAAGAAAGCTCTACTCCTTGTTTGGTGACAAGATCGTTTCTAGTTTAAGATGTGTACAGATGGATCGGCCTTTTCCACATTGACTTAAAGCCTCTCATTGAGTCGCCTCATTACCAGGATTAGGCTCTTTTGGCGTCTTTGTACGGCTGCTCCCTCTCTAGCCGCTGAAATCCCTTTTTTCCCCCAAGTTAGCCAGCATATGGCAGCAGCAGCTCCGATCTCTACAGGCCTCCTTTGTTTATCCTCTTATTGTTGCGGCGCGTAATGACAGTTGTAGGCCGTAGATCGGGGTGGAGGGGTTACTTTACCCCAGGGGAACGCGAGAGAGAGAGGGCGAGGGAAGAGACGGAGACAGACAGGACTGTGGATTATGGAAATATGAATTGATTTTTTATCCTACTCTCTTCCACTAGCCGCTCTGCTCGAATAGGGACTCTAAATGAGGGGCGAACAGACTGGAGACTGGCACAGAGGGCGGCGAAATATGAAGTGCGGTCTCTCGGCCCCAGAGACTCGCCGTGGTCACCTACAGCTGCCATGTGGAGCGGCTCGAGCGCCGTATATATCTGAATCACAAGGAGGCCATTTTTTGTAAATGAAGCAGACAGATGGAAAAGCGAGACTTTATCGCCCCGATGTCTCTCAGATCTTTTTCCGGATGTCAGTTTAAAGGGAGAAATAAAAGAAAATAAACAGATATGCATATGCGGGTTATTCTCTCTTTTTGCTTGTTTCTGTGCTCGCATTTATTTGACATGATTTGAAGTTATTTGAAAGGATTTACTATGAAGCGCCTTGTGTTTTCATTGATGGCGGGTTAAGGAGCGGCAGCTTGTAAATAACTGGAGAGATTAGCTTTTACAGTGAATGTGTCTCAGTGCTATGAACCCTTTATAGTCTCGTGTGCTCGCCGGTTTGTGGTCGGTGTATGATCTCAACGGGAAGTTTCATCTGTAATTATTGAGCAACACTAAGAAATCTCAAATCACTTTTTTCTTGATGCTTAATAGCAGCGTGCAGCATATTAGTGTGGCTTTTTATTAACAGGTGTGGTTATGGTTATTTGCAGGCCCACATGGAATCTGTGCTCGCAGAAAGCTTGAAAGATTTCCATAGTATTTGTCTGTTGTACATATATTTTTACTAATTTTATCATACTTTCAGCTAGATACGAGTGTAGTTTTCTGTAATTCAATTTTGTGTCCGTCTCCTTACACCCTGTGAGTTCTCCACCATACTATCCAAATGCAAAAGATGAGAAATAAAATAATTTAAGAAAGTAAGTGATTGAAAATATTAATAATATATTAAATAAGCTTATTTAATGTGTTAATTTTGTACATTATTATTAATATTATTATTATTATTATTATTATTGTATTAGGGCTGTCAAATAGTTTAATCTCGATTAATCACATCCAAAATGAAAGTTTGTGTGTACATAATGTGTATATACAGTGTATATTTATATAAGTATAAATGCACACTAGTGCTGGCAAACGATTAATCACTATTAATCGCATCCTAAATAAAAGTTTTTGTTTTCATAATATATGAGTGTGTACTGTGTATATTTATTATGTATATATAAATACAAACACATGCATGTATATATTTAAGAAAAATATGTTATGTTTATATATTAAAAATATTTATATATAATATAAATAATATAAATATATACA
>NW_015631074.1:920816-934441 GCF_001515625.1 Sinocyclocheilus rhinocerous | reverse complement strand
GTACACTCAATGGCGAACATGAAATTATGTGAAGGAGAAGAGGAAGACATGTCAATACATTATTTAAAAATAAATGATGATAAATAAATAAGTAAATAAATAAATAATCTCAAATTAAATTATTATTATTATTACTATTATTATTATATCCATTTAATAATAATAATAATAATAATAATTTAAAATTACATGATCATTCCAGTGAGCTTTCTTTTTTTAAGGATAGGAAATGATGAAGAAAGTTAATAAATCAGACTAAACATGTCATCTGAAATCTGATAGGGTGAGCCATTTTCAAAATTGTTGCAAAACAGCCAATTTCCAATGGCCACACATCAGTCGTATTCTATGTTAATGTTGCAGGTTTCTACATGTGAGCTGTATTGAATTAATGTGTTTATTGAATATTTATATCTACCATATCGCTGTTTTATAAAAACAATGAACCATCAGAGGTCATGTTAAACAAGATTTGGGGTCAAGCAGGACCTGATATTCTGCATTTAGAAGATAATCATATTGTCTTGTTTATCTATCTCAAATTTAACCTTTAACCTTGACCTCATCATGCCCATCCTCGAGATCTACACCGTTCTCCAGCATTGCTTTGTATTCCAGCAGGAAAAGCGGGGCTAACATCACATTCCGAGCCACCAGCGGAGTGTGTTTGACCTGATGGATGTTGGAGAGTTTCACAGCAGCCTCCAGATGTCACCCGGCCCTCCATCTCCTTAGTTAGGCGGCGAACCGGCATGCTGAGTGAAGCTACAGCTCATGTAACAAAGCGAGAAACTGCGTCCCCCGAGCCTCGCGGGGCAAATATTTGTCTAGCTTTGACACAGTGTACAATCATATGCCCCAAGCCTGACACTTCATGATTGGTAGCCTTTCCCACCAGCTTCACCCCCTCCTCTGCAGGACACGCACCAGCAGCCCGGGGGGAAGGCCAGCCAGCGGAGCATCATCAAGGAGCACGAAGAGCGCCAGTGCGGTTTCAACGCTTTAACATGGAGGGCATGAGCCGTGATTGAGGAGAACATGGAGGAATGGAAAGGGGGGCCATGCCTTGCTCATGGGGTATCCTTTACTCGTCTCATTTTGGAGATTTTTCTTCAGTTCAGATCTCCAGAGAGCGGGTAATGTGAGGGCCGAGCCCAGTTAGCTGGCCTTTGCGTCAGGCTAGTCGAAACTCCCTCACTAAGGCCACGGTGTTGCCCGTGGCGTCTGATTACCCTGACCTTAGGGCTTTGAGAACGGAAAAAAGCATTCTCCTCACGGTTTTATTTGTTAGCGGTGCCAGAAACGCTGGAGGGTGCTTGTAGGAAACAGTCTTCATTACATCGGATGTCTCGGACGTCGACTTATTCATCAAGAAAGTGACATCTTGCAAAAAATAAAAGGATATTTCTTGGTCTCACGTCCTCTTTGAATGTGGAACGGGATGATTGGTCACACGCCGGTTTTACTTCCCTCTGCAGCCACAGTTTCGGTCCACCTACTGAAGCAAAATTAAGAACTGCATGGTGACCTTCCATTTTTGAAACGTTATCGTTAAGTATCTTCAACCTGAGCTGCGATTTTCAGAACCTCAATCGAGGAAGGAAATGCTTGTCGTTGGTCCAAAGTGGAGGATGTCCTGGTTTGGTGGAGGACGAGGTAGACAGAGAGAGAGAGAGAGCGTGAGGGGGTGGTGGTTGTGTTTCTCAGAGACTCCACATGCTTGATGTAGCTTCTAGCCACAGTTGAGAGAAAGAGAGAGAGAGCGAGCGATCGCGCGGTCCAATGGGAGTTGACAGCTTAAACGCAGAAAATCCCCCAGGCCACTTGGCACTCAATTAATGATGTTTCTGGCTCTGTGGTTCTCGGGCATATGTAGCTGAATCTCGGCTTGGCCCAGTAGAATATCAGTTGTGTATTCTGAAGAACAAAAACCGCTCACCCATCACATTAATGTATTCATCGCAGAGCATTTTGGAGAGTCTATCCTCCTGCGTTTGCTTTCGAAATTAAGCGAAACCTTGTTGTTTGTACACAGTTTTAGTAGCCTGAATATCATAGAGACTTGCGGGTGGTCTTTTTCACTTTGAACCACCTAGAAACCACCCAGAAACGTCCTTCCAACTACGTATCTTATTGATTGCGCAAACTGGCTAATGAGCTAAATTGGATTGAATTTCGGCATTAATTTGGAATGTTAGGCATTAAAAAATTTTTCCTCATTTAAATGTCACTACTTTTGTCTCGGAGGCCAGTTTTTGTTTATCACACTATAAAACTCTGGTTTCCCGTGTCCACAGGCCTAGTGAAGTTGGTGTTGCAAGGCTTGGGGTGGTTAGCATGGAGGTTGTGTATCCACACTGCCCCGTCTCTCGTCCCAGCAGTCCTGTCACGCACTTGTCAGTTCTTTAAGTGGGCAGAGGATCAATACATCACCTGCTACATTTCCTTAAGCAGTCTCACACAGACGGCGTGTTTGCGAGGGAAAGAAATAACCTCTGTGCCAGCTCACAGAATATTAGCTTCTTACCACCTAAGGGTCAGCGCAAGAAGCTGCGAAAAGTAAAGGAAGACGAGGGCTAAAGAAGAGAAATCAACCACCTCCCGCTCTGCTCGGCTCGTTTCAAGTGAAAATGTAATGCCCTGTGTCAATTTGAAACTCTGGAAGAGCTACCCCTTTAGCACTTTTCCTCGGTCCAGGGGCGAAGTCGGCACTTATTAAAGGCGCGTAGTGCAGGGTCAAAAGCGGCAAGCCAGCAGCATGCGATTAAAATGTAATGAAAGGAATCTCGGTTGGAGATTTGAGGGTCCAGAGAAGGCAGAAGATTATTTTATCCTCATTGATGTGCCGTTGCATCAGACAGCGTTGCTAATAGAGAATATACGCATTAAGCTACGAAACCTTAAAACTGCATGACCATTATATGGATGGACACTGCCTTATGTGCTGATCTGAAATTAGGCATTATTCATTTTAGATTTTCATTTACATTTACATTTTACATGTAATCATTTAGCAGACGCTTTTATCCAAAGCAACTTACAAATGAAGAGAACAATAGAAACAATCAGACCAACGAGAGAGCAACAGTGTGCTGTGACAAGTCTCAGTTAGTCTAGCACATTACACATAGCTAGTTTTTTTTTTTAATTTTGAATTGGATAGGATAGGTAAGTGTTAGTATTAATTGGTCAGGTACTGGCGAAAAAGATGTGTCTTAAGACGTTTTTTGAAAATGGTTGCTCAAATTGAGATTCCACCAGCTAGGAACAGTCCTGGAAAGGTCAGTGAGAGTGATTTTGTGCCTCTTTAGGATGGCAACACAAGGTGTCGTTCACTTGCAGAATGCAAGCTGCTATACTTTAACAGTGAGCAGAGGCCGGGGGCTAGCGTGAGGAACGGCGGGAGGGTTAAAGTGAGCAGAGGCGCGGGCTTGAGAACGGCGCAGCCGGTGATTTCGACGAAGGAGCGTCTGGAAGGACATGTGACGACTCCGGGCTTGACTCCGCTTCGTCCACGGTTAAAAGCCGAATATCTCTTTGGATTTGAGACTTTAGTCTTTGCAACTTTACAGATCTTCTTTATGCACCAAGAGCTTGTAACACTCCAAAGAGAAAGGAAAAATTGAAATCGCATCATATGACCCCTTTAAGTTTTTTACAAGCATCGACAGTAAATTTACAGTTGTGCAAACAAACAAATGAATAAATTGATTTATTTATTTAAAAAATACATTCAATTAAATCGCAATTGTGGGAAATAAATGTGCTTTTTTGTTGTTGTTTTTTTAAAGACTAAACCTAAAGCATAGAGAGTAAATGTACAACTGTGCAAATAAATAAATGGATAAACAGACAGACAGATAAATAAATAAAAATCACAATTGTAGGAAATAAATTTGAAATGACAAGAAATTAAGTCAAAGAAATTATAAATAGTGGCAATTGTTAGATAAAGTAGCGTATATGTGAAACAGTTGCAATTACGAGAAATAAAGTTGCAATTGTGAGATAAAACATTGTAAAATAAAGTTGCAATTTTAGAATTTTAAAATAGTTACATTTGACGTCAATTAATGTTTTTTCCTTAACCATTACGTTTTTTAGAGACTAAATCTCTTAAGTCTCTAAAAAAAATAAAGAGCAAATTTGCAGTTGTGCGAAAAAAATAATAATTGTGGGGCATACATTTGCAATTATGATAAATTAAGTTGTAGTTCTGAGAAATAGTCACACTTGTTCAAGAAACATTTACAAGAAACAGTTGCAATTACAAGAAATAAAGTTGTAATTGTGAGATATAACGTTGCCGTTGTACAAAACAAAGCTGCAATTTTGAGAAGTAGTTACAGTTAACCTTAATTCATGTTTTTTCCTTAACCTTGAAGTTTTCTAAAGACACTTAGGCAATGAGAGTATTGATTGAGTGTTCTGAGAACACTATTTTCATATTGCAGATAAAAATGGCAATAAAATCCCAGATTAACAACATTGTAGGTGGACCCAGAGTCATATCTAGACCAGAATATCAGTAACCACATAGCGCTTTAAAACCACATCTTAGCAACAACATTCTTCCATCATGGTGGTGAATTTTGCACAGACGAGCAGCACTCATGTTTTCTTCAGAAAATGTAGAACTCTAGTTTTTATTTGTAGTAGTAGAAGACGCATTTGATTTTAGACCCAGTAGCTTTTTCGTCATCATAATCACGGGGCGCTGCATGTGTTACGGCCACATTCTCTGACACCCAGAGAGAGAGAGGGACATGGAGAAAGAAGAAGCAGGACTTAATTGGGGTTTGGGGGTACAGTGAACACTGACCTGTGGGGAGATTGGGTTTGAACCTGTCACTGGGATCTCGGTGCCGTCAGCATGGTGGCTCTGCCAGTCTCTCTTTCTCTCTCTTTCCTCACACACACACACACAATCACACACTTCTCCCCTGCTGGAGACAGTTCCATAGCGCCGTGTAGACCTGCTGGCTGGCAGAATTTTTAAAGTGCATGGAGGTTTAAAGACAGAAACCCCTGGGGAGGAATCCCACCAGCTTGGAGAGAGAAAAGGGGGAGTTTGCTGTCTCTCTTTCTTTCTCTATTCTTGTCTTTCTCTCACCTTATCTCTCTTTTCTCTATCTCCGTCTGTCGTCTGTCTGCCTGGATGCCTGCCTCGCCACATATCTCTCGCGCCCCCCTCCCTCCTTCATCCCAGTAATGACAGAATGAAGAAATGCTTTTCACTTGCTCATCCGGAGCACCGCTTAGTTCCCACTCACAACATCTTTCTCCCTCCCTTTTCTTTTTCTCTCTTTTTCTCCCTCCCATTCTTGTCTTGCTGTTCCCATCTAAATATTCAACTCTAACATTCACATCACCTAGTAACATTGGCTACATTCATGCTGCAGCTGAATGTGGCCCGAATTGGATTTTTTTCCCCCTCACAGATGTGACACAGATCAGGTTTTTTATTATTGTTTTCATGGAAGCCCGTTTCAGAGTAAGAAATTAAATGTGTAGTTGTGGGAAAGTCATGGTAACGAAAAGTAGTCACAATTGTTCGATAAAGTAGCATGTGTAAGAAACAGCTGCAATTATGAGAAATAAAGTATAGTTGTGAGATAAAAAGACACAATTGTGCAACATAAAGTTAAAATAATGTAACATAGTTGTAGTTACATAATTACAGTTATAGTTGTGGAAAAATAACATTGCATTTGTACAAAATAGTTTCAATTGTGCAAAATAAAGTCGCAACTGAGAAAGTTACAGTTATGAGACATGAAGTTATAAAGTCACAATTTTGAGAAAATAGTTATTTTTTGGAAATGGGCGACTACAGTTTTTACATGACAGTTTGAAGAACAAAAATATCAGTGAATATGGCATTTAAAATAATTCCAATCTGCCAATTATGAAAAAATAGGTTGCAGTAATGAGATATAGGGACAATTGTTAAAGTAGTTTATGATTAGTAATTATTAAATTGAAAAAGTAGCATTTATGAGAAACAGCTGCAGTTGTGCAAAATATAGTTACAATTTTGAAACATACTGTGCCAAAAAAAAAAAAAACTGCAGTTGTACAAAGTAGGTTTGCAGTTGTGGAAAATAGTTGCAATTTTGTAAAATAAAATTCCAATTGTGAAAAATAGTCGTAATTGTGCAAAATTTGCAATTGAGAAATAGTTACAATTAGGAGACATAAAGTTGCAATCATGAGACATATTCACAATTGCCAGAAATACTCGCAATAACCAGAAATAGTTGCGATTGAGAGTTATATAATCACAATTTTGAGAAATTAACGTGTGTGTGTGTGTGTATATATATTATGTTACGAATTTTATATTATGTTACGAATTTTAGAAATTCTGGCCCACTTTCATTTTAGAAATAAATTGCAATACTGAAGTCAGTAAAAAAATTGCAATTCTTTTTTTTTTTTTTTTTTTTTTCAATTTCTTTCAATTAATGCGTTGATCTAACTACTAGATGTTCATTGTAATTGCACTTTTGAAAGCAACTTTGTAGACGTCCTCGGGTATTTGAAGACCCTGTGTCTGTGTTGTGGTTTCACCATTTCTGGCTCTGTTCGTGCACCCATACCATCAAAATCGGGCAGTTTGGCTTGGGGTATGAATGTCATCATAATGCAGAAGCCGAGTGAAGCAGCACATCCCCTGATATCTGCTGCTGCTGATCCAGCCCAGGAGAAGCTCCCTTCCTCTGCAGGGAGTTCAGGGAGGGAGCGGTAGTGTCTCCCGGTAGCGTGGGGCGGTAATAAATGCTGCTGGTGGAGGAGAGAGAGATAGTGATAGAGGAGAAGCTGTGATTGCAGGCCTCTGCAGTGGGACCAGGGGGGAATGGAGACTGCTGTCTCATTGAGTGATATCCCTGTCTCAACAGTAAATAAATAATGCAGCCTGCAGAGTTCACCCTGCCTCCTCCAGTGAGTTGTAAATGCATTAGCTGTTTTATATTCTTTTGTCTTGGGAAAATGGTTGGGAGGGAGGCAGGGAAAGGGGAAAAAACAGTACAACCAAACAACAGGAACGATAGCAACTCGCGTTACACCTCTTCACACGATTCGACTCTCCTCCCAGAGCTTGCTTTGGTATAGTCCCCTGATCACTTGGATGAATAGTAATAAAACGGTGAGAGAAAAAGGTGTGTAATGCACATGCGTACCGAGATTTAGAGCTACTAAAACCTTGAGGCTAATCGATTGCCAATGGATATGAATGGATTTGAAAATCACTTGAAGTCAACATGAAATCAAATCAGTTTCTGGTACTTTTAGTATTATTTACATTTAATCTAAACTTGTTCTGCCCTGAAATGATTTTCTTGTTTGGCTGTTGGTGTGAGACGGTTCATGCAGAAAATGGAAATTCTGTCATTTGCCTACCTTCGTGTCATTCTAAACCTGTGTGACTTCTGCAGAACGCATGTTTAGGCCCATACAATAAAAGTCAATGGGGTCCAATCTTGTTGTTTTGGACCCCATTGACTTTTATTGTATGTTCAAAATATATCTTCTTTTGTTTTCCTCTCAGGTTGTCACATCAAGACCACTTTTTAGTTAAAATCAAGTACTGCAAACGCCATTTTATGTTGACATTGAACAAAAGGAATTAAAAAGGTACAGGCTTTGGCGTTTCATTGGTCCTAATTATGGCTTGCAGATATTTATTTCTTTAGACGTTATGAATGCATTCATTCAGCTGCATGTTGTTACACATATTGCCTTTCGTCTAGTCTGAATGTTATTTCCAGTGTGAATTCCATTGCAAGTTCCTGTCAAGCAACTCTGATTGACAGCAGGGACCAGCGCTGACTGGCGTCAAGCAGGCCAGACCTGCGACAACTTCTGCATCTGCGAAGGAGACAATTTTATTTGCGTAGCATCCGTTTGCATACGATTCTGCAAAAGCGTGGCGCAGCTTGGCATAAACACTCGGGGGGAAGCGCCTATAGGAGTTAATGATAGTAGCAGTCACATACGGCAGCATCAGGCTTGCGTACGCGTGACAGCTTTACTGCCGTACAGTCATCCGCCGCGCCACGACACGGCGAGGATGTTTCTGCCGCTGCCAACGCTCCTCTCTTGCCTGCCAGAGCCTTCAATCTCCTCGCCGCTCTCTGTATCACATACTAACTCTCTCACTCTGTCTTCCCCCATCAGCACCACCGCCTCCCACCGAGAAAAACAGCAACCAGTCATCATCCGCGCCCGCATATATACGCAAACAAATACAGACACCCTCGCACATACACGCACGTTGAACGATTAATTTGGTTTTAAAGGGCAGGTACGGGTATGGAAGCTGCATTTGAACTACCCAGCTGCCCCCAAACACACCCGCGCCGTTCATTTGAATGGTCGCAGCTTGTTATACTTTGAGCAGAGGATCACTGGCAGTTCCCCATGGCTAGTCTACAGTGCAGGACTGGCCAGACGTGGCTAACCCATATGGCTATGGAAATCCATATGCTGCTGGTGCTAGGACTCTCCCTCCAGGGCTGTGCGGGAAGGTAAAACCCCAAAGGCTGGGCATCCTTTTGCCCCCCCCCTTTCTATCCTTCTCCCGCACCTCCTCTGAACCCCTGGTGTAGCTCAGCCATTGTTCCAACAATCTGCCGTCACCTCTGTCGTCCCCACACCTCAAGCGAAACGATCAATGAACTAATGGCTGCTAATTATTTTAGCCTCTGATCACCCTCCCCTTTACGTCGGTTTGATGTCATTTCCCTTTAAATCCATTCGTTTGCCAGCTACTGTTCTACATAACGAATAGTTATTTAAATAGTTATTTCATTATTTTGCTCTACAAATCGTGCAGTTTGTTGAAAAAAATGTGTTTTTACTCTTCTAATCAATTTAGGATTTTCATCTGGCAGACAAAAATCATGAGAAGAATTCCTTAAACTTATATTAGAGCTATATCTAGGGTCCAGAATATTATAGAGATGTTGAGACAATATGCAGCTACCAAGCAAATACTTAACAATGCAATTTAAAACATTTGGCAGTGCACTAAAAATTGAAATATTTTCGTTTGGGCATTCGTTTGTCGGCTACCATTCTACTTAATGAATATTTAGTTGAAATGAGAAACTGTCATCTGATTAACACAGTTTGTGCAACAAACCATGGAGTTTGAGAAAAGGTGCGCTTTTACGTTTCTAAACGATTGCACTTTCGTCTGGCAGACGAATCCCTTAGATTTACATTAGAGCTGTATCTAGGGACTAGGATATCAAAAAAGTGTGGAGTTTTGTGACTTTTTTGACTTGAGACAATACTTAGCCACCTAGCAACCATTTAGTAATGTAATTAATAAAGCAATAAGAATATTCCGCTTTGCGTCGTACCTAACAACGCCCCTTAGCTGTTATAAATTCACTGTAAACCACGGCTTCACAGGGCTTATTGCTTTTATAAAACGGCTATTCCATATACGTAGTTAAGTTTCACAAAATAAAACAGAGCAAATAAAGTGTAATGATATTAATAAAAACAGTATTCTTCCACCAAACAATGTAGTTCCTCAGAAACAGTTGTGGTTGCAACAAAGTGGTTGCCAAGCAACACACAAAGTAAACAAAGGTGTATGTTTGTAGAGTAATTTACATCAGCTTCGAACACGGCTCAACCAATCAGAATCAAGGACCGGAACTATCCATTTTATAAATAGAATTTAATAATGCATTAGTTTGCTCCTTTGTTTGCCAGCTACTTTTCTGCTTAATGAATATTTATTTCAAACAGAGCCATTTGATCTGATTAACAGTTTGTACTACCAACCATGCAATTTGTTGAGAAAAGGTGCACATTTACTTTTCTAATCAATTGCACTTATGGTTTTCGTCTTGCAGAAAATCTGTTAGACTTACATTAGAGCTGTATCTAGGGACAAGAATATCACAGAGACATGGAGTATATTATATCACATAATCCTCTTTATCACATCATAAGCCTTAATTACGGCTTATCTTTGACTTGTGTTGAACTAATGTGTTGAACTAATATCAGTTAGTGAACAGTTACGTCATTTGAATGGCTCTTAATGTCTTTTGTTTTGTTTCATTCTAGGAGGTCCTGCAGACAGTGCCTAAGTTCTGCTTCCCATTTGACGTTGAAAGGTAGGACGTCCTTAATGCTTCCGGAAAACAAGTTAATCGATGTGTGAATTGGAAAAATGAGGATGTTTGTTTATCCAACACGCATTCACACACACACACACACAAGAGGCTGGTGTAAATGACTCACAGGGTGGAGCCGCACACCTCCTTTGCTTTTACTTCTGTTTCTAATGTCAGACCTTTCACTGAGAGGTCCATAGAAATAAAGCACCTTTATAGAAATGAAGATCTCCGGCCCCAGTAAACGATGTTTGTTTGCTTGTCTGTCCTAACTGGCATGATGGTAGACACGTCTCCTGAATAAATGTGTTCTTCTCACAGCGGTGTGTGTGTGTGTTGGCTTGTTTGCTCTTGGAAATGAAAAATGGAAAGCTCTGTTGTATAGTTTATGTGCTGTGTGAGAGGTTCACTTCCTTCCAGCTGAAGCTTTGTTGCTGCCATCTAGTGGAGATAAACTACACTGTCACCCTTGGTTCAGTTCCTACAACCTTAAATGGAATGTAAATGAAATTAGTGAATGCATGGAATAGCTTTTCTGATATTTTCCAGAATTTTTACTCCGATACAAGTAAATTTGGCTTTTGAATGAATGTGAAAATGCTCAAAGTTACAGTCAACGTCTAACACAGTGTCTCCCATCAAATATAATTGAAGTTTATACTTTAATAAAAAAGATTAATTACATTTCCCCCCCTATCTGTTTGGTGGGCTGCAGAGTGTCCCAGACTCAGGTGGGCCAGAACTTCACATTTGTGCTCACAGACATTGAGAGCAAGCAGAGGTTTGGTTTCTGTCGGCTGACATCCGGCTGCAGGGTCTGCATCTGCTTGCTCAGGTAAGAGATCTTTATTGATGCTTTTTTATTCATTTATTTATTGCACTTTTTATTGAAGTGAATAATGTGCCAATTTGCGATCATATTTTCATCTGCATGAATAATGGGAGATTTCACGCTCATAATACACTATTAATATATCACAGATAGATAGAAAGTTTAATGGATTGAAGGGAAATTTCTTGAGAAATGTCATTCTTTTTGTTTTAAGGAAACAAATTCCAGATCAGTTCTAGATTCTGAAATCAAGGGATTTGAAGCAAACAATACTTCACTTTAATGAAATAATAATAAACACGGGACAGAAATGCTCTTTTTGTTTGTTTTTTAGATCATAATATATGATGGCAAATGCTTTCATATTTTCAGTCTGAGCTGTTCCACTGAGAATGGAAAGCTGGAGATTGAAGACTGTGTGTTACATAAACGATAAACCAATGTATTTAATAATACAAATGCATTTAGTAATTCAGAGCAGCTCAACTGGGACATATCACATTTTTTCCCCCTCTCCGTCTACATGGTATTGATGGACAATCGCAGGTTTATCATTGTCATGATGAGCTCCTGTCGAGATCTCTCCTCCTCCCACCCCGGCCAGGATGGCCTTTGTGTGTGTGTGTGTGTGTGTGTGTTTCTCTCGTTCTCTCCTCTCGTTATTCAGGCACAGAGGCATGCCGGAGACTGTTCACCAATAATTATGCATGAAGCCCTGCTGCCAATTAGCAAGAGTCTCCCCTGTCCCTTTCACTGAGTTTTACATGCTAATTCATTTGACATATGATGTATAAAATTCATTATGCATTCTGAGTAGTTTGCATGACTTCCTTCATTCATAATAAGAAATGCATTCAAAGTTTAGTTCCTTTTTTTTTCCTTTAAGACCTTAGACTTCTTTTGTTTATGTCATCTATTTGGAAAGAACATGGTCAGATGTAACAAAAGACCCAAAGAAAGTTTGTTTTTCTCCCACCTTCTGCAGAAGGATCGGAAAATGTATTTATTTTTTAAATTAAAAAAAGTATATATATATATAATGTGTGTATGTATGTATATATATATATATGTATATATATATATGATTATTTTATATATAATGTTTTATATAAAATACTAAATATTACACTATAATATATAATTTTTAGATCTTCTAGGAACATAGATAATTGTATAAATTGTACAATTTTTGTTTTTTTGTAAGGGGAGACTTTTTTCTTATTCACACACATTTACACTCTACCAGAATATAAAAGAAGAATAATTAAAACAGTTTGTGTCCTTGTGATTGTTGAAGTGCTGGGACCGTAAAATTGTCACCTAAGCTTACACGAGGAAGTTGCCTAATGAGAGCGACAGTTTTATATGGACAGCCCTTTGTAGCTTTGCAGGTTTAGCCCAGGCCAAATAGGCCAGGGTTCCTTCAGGCCAAACCACTTCAAAAACACAAGCGTTCCGTTTTACCCCACATGCATTCTGAGTAGTTTGCATGACTTCCTTCATTCATAATAAGAAATGCATTCAAAGTTTAGTTCCTTTTTTTTTCCTTTAAGACCTTAGACTTCTTTTGTTTATGTCATCTATTTGGAAAGAACATGGTCAGATGTAACAAAAGACCCAAAGAAAGTTTGTTTTTCTCCCACCTTCTGCAGAAGGATCGGAAAATGTATTTATTTTTTAAATTAAAAAAAGTATATATATATATAATGTGTGTATGTATGTATATATATATATATGTATATATATATATGATTATTTTATATATAATGTTTTATATAAAATACTAAATATTACACTATAATATATAATTTTTAGATCTTCTAGGAACATAGATAATTGTATAAATTGTACAATTTTTGTTTTTTTGTAAGGGGAGACTTTTTTCTTATTCACACACATTTACACTCTACCAGAATATAAAAGAAGAATAATTAAAACAGTTTGTGTCCTTGTGATTGTTGAAGTGCTGGGACCGTAAAATTGTCACCTAAGCTTACACGAGGAAGTTGCCTAATGAGAGCGACAGTTTTATATGGACAGCCCTTTGTAGCTTTGCAGGTTTAGCCCAGGCCAAATAGGCCAGGGTTCCTTCAGGCCAAACCACTTCAAAAACACAAGCGTTCCGTTTTACCCCACCCTTTCCGCCCATCCGGCCTTCGGACATATGCGAGACCCCAGATGAAATAGATCCCCTCTCTCGCACGCTCTCTCGCCCGTTTTATTTGATGGCTGGGACCCGACTTGGCGTCTTCCTCAGACAGCAGAGGTTTTCTTCAGTTAGTGGCCAGTTAGCGATATTTCTTTCCTTCTGCTGAACATAAAACTCAGGAAAAGTCCGGGTGTAATCGTATCTCATCCTGGGAAGGATACAAGGTGCAAGCTGACTTGCTTTTAAAGCTCCTAAATACCTCTAGTGATTTAGGATGCATGTTGATTTAAGGGCCGATTAGATCATACAAGCGTAAAAGGCTGTGCATGGAGTTTAATACTTCAAAATAAATGCATAATATGACTTTAAACTGATTTATAGAGGAATTGTGAAGTTTGAGACCACTAGTGAATTTTTTCTCTCTAAATCAGTCAAACATTTTATTTTTTTATGTTAAAAATTATATAATCAGCATAACAGTTTTAAAATGAACAATTTTATG
>NW_015631074.1:899434-920697 GCF_001515625.1 Sinocyclocheilus rhinocerous | reverse complement strand
AACAATTTTATGATTTCCCCCCCCCCTTGCTTTAAAGACAGCAGCACTTTTCATTTTGATTAGTGACCTAGAAATAGTGAAGAATGTTGAATATATTATTAATTTTGTTATATTTTTACAACACAATGTGCTTTCTTTTTACATTAAAAAATATATATTTCCAGGTTTTAAATCTAAAAATAGAAACCCAAGAGCTGTCTTGACAAAAGTTATGTTTCGACTCAGAAGTAGTACTCAAGTAGTTCGCACTTAATTCTCGAAAACACAAATAAATCTTTTCTAATCATGTCATGACCTACGCATTCTCTCATTCACTGGTGGTCAGTTTCTTCTGTCTTTTTTTTCTTCTGGCTATCAAACCATTTGCTAGAGTCTGCTAGAGAGCTCACTGACCCATGGAAGGATAAAAAAGGGGGGGGGGAACTCGTGCTATATGGTTCAACTGGGATCAGACGATAAGTTTGTTCTTCTTTCTTCAAAATTACCGCATCTATTAATTCAAGCTTCTTCTTTTGCCAATTAAAGTAATCAAGCATTAGCGTCAAACAAAAGTCGAAGCTTTGCGTTTGAAAAGAATAGCTGATGTAATCGCTCTCGGTTAAGTGTGAGATTTCAGACCGAGTCGAAATGCATGTTGTAATCACGCCTACATACCGGGAAAGAAAAAGTCAGAGCCCGCTAGCAGGCCGCGTTTTTTCACTAGATTGCATAACAAAATAAATGGTGTGTGTTCTTACAACCTTCAAGCCAAAACAACACATTGGCCGTGTTCCATTTTTGAAGGCCTGTCAACTTTGCCAAGATTCTGTCAGGCGGCAACGCACACAATGATGCAGATACTCTTGGCTAGTCATTGTGTGATTAGTTAATACACATTGATAAGGTGTGAATTGTTTTTTGTACTCCTGCTAGGAAATAAATTTTAGGGAGAAAAAAAGAAAACGTTGACTAGGGGTGGGTGATATTGCAAAAAATATCATATCAAGATTTTTTTATTTTTTTTTAGAAATATCACGATTTTATCACGATTCTTTGTCATGTTGGTTTTACTATTTTGCAAGTTTTTGCAAGCAAATTTCCCTGTTATGAAGACAAAGCCTTTTAAGGCCAAAGTGGGCGAAAATAAAAATCTTTGTCATTATTTTATCTTTGGTATTAAAAATAAGAACAACGATACACATTACAAATACACATAATACACAAATAAAACAAACAATGCTTTATTTTCAGGTACAATGTATTTAGCAGGAGCATTTAAGAAACTGAATGAACAAATATAAAAATAAAACACTATATAGATTGATTCCTATTAAAGCAACTGCATTAAAGTATTTCAGTCAAGAATAGTGAGTGATTTTTCTGTACATTTTTGTTGTTTTGTTAAAATTAAAGGAATAGTTCACCCAAAAAAATCTGTCATCTGTCTATTAATTCTGTCATAGTGCTTTATTTTTAAACGACAATTTACTCACTCAAAAGTTGTTTTAAACCTGAATGAGTTTCTTTCTTCTGCTGAACATAAATGCTATTTTGAGGAACGTGGAAAACCAAACTGTTGCTTGTTCACAGTGACTTCCATAGTATTTTTTTTCCCACTGTCAAAGTAAGTGTAGACCAGCAACTGTTTGGTTACCCACATTCTTTAAAATTTCTTCTTTTGTGTTCAGCACAAGAAATAAATTAATACAGGTTTGGTACAACATGTGAGTGAGTAAATAATGACAGAAATAAAATTTTAGGGTGAACTATCCCTTTAATGATAGTCGGCAGCATGTTTAATACTGTCCCTTTAAGACCTGCACGCATCCGTTTCTCTCAACTGTTTACTTTCATTTTAGACATAACCAGCTGAGTCTATATGTAAACCTTGTGTGTTTTGACAGTATTAGCGCAAAAGATAACTTAGTTCAGTAATCCGGCGCTGTTTGACAAGCTTTTTAGTGTGCGCGCTTCGGGTGTACGCGGCGCTCAGAAAAAGCGCATGTCAGAACAGCGCGCGAATGAAATGTTTAACCAGTAAGGCTTTAAAGCAGATGCAAATAATGTAATGTTACTTTTGTGATTGCGAATAAATGCAATGTCCTGTGAGAGTAACTCTATCATCGAGTTCAAATTAGATATGAATGTATGTCGTATGCGTTGTACAGTTTTGAGATAGAGGCGCCAGAACTGCAGCTGATATAGCACGATAATACGATTTTTTTTCAAAAGCAGATCATGGAGACATTTTTTTCGTCCACGATCAAAAATCGTCATATCGCACACCCCTATCGGTGTCATATGTAGTACGACGATGAGGTTCAGGTTGTGCATCTGGGCACAGCATGCTTATAAACCATCCCATCCCTGGTTTATTACAGGCTACAGTGGACCACTCGTGTTTTTGTTGAAGAAACCAAATACTTTTATATAGCCTGCTCTGTGGCTGGAATGTTTAAAATGCAAGTGTCAGCGAGTACAAAGAATGTGATAATAAGGTTCACTGTAGTCGAAAATGCTCTAAAGCCCACCAGGTTACTAGTCAAGGTGAGGAAGAATCGGCTGTGGTGGATTTGAGAAAATGATATTCCTCTTTTGAATGAGACTACCATGTTTTTTATAGCTTTTTCCTTGTGAAGTGTTCTAATAAATAATTGTTCAATGCATTTTTCTTCTCTTTCTTTTGACAGTTATATCCCATGGTTTGAGATTTATTATAAGATGCTAAATACCCTTGCAGACTACTTATCAAAACACCAGGTAAGTTAAGGGAATTGTCTTCACATGGAAAAAAATGAGCACAATTACAATACACAGGAATAAAAAGATTTACTCATAAATTTGCATTAAATCTTGTCATTTAAAACGATAATTAATGTGATAATTTATTTAATAATGGATTTATGAACAATTTTACACATCACATTTCATGCACACTTTTTTTTAAACACCAGCTAAGTTAAAGTTGCACATTTCCGAAAATGGTTTTATTATTTACACAAGGATATGCATTAAATGCTGCACTTTACACAATAATTAATAGTTAATAAAACCGTTGTTAAATTATCACTTTTAATGCAAATTTAAATATATATGTGTCTGTGTGTGTGTGTGTGTATATACACATATATATATATATATATATGTATATATGCCATTCGAAATTTTCTTTCAAAATGAGCATTTTTATCAGGCTCCTGTGTGTAGATTCAGTAATTTCACTTTAATGGCAATTAATAAGTTATTTTCATTGCTATTAAAGTGAAATAACTGTAAATAAAACACAGAAGCCTGATAAAAATGCTCATTTTAGAAGAAAATTTCAGACGGCCATTCAGAAGTACCAGTACTTACATAGCATTACTTTCTGGCTACTATGTATAGATTTCTAATTTTAAAGAAAAACGTACGGCACTTAGAGACTTTTGCATCTGAACTCTTTATATATATATATATATATATATATATATATTAAGAACTGCATTAAGTATTAAGTACAATTTCAGACTTTTTAAAACAAGTTGAAGTTGCACATTTCTCACATGGATTTGTGATTTACACAGAAATGTGCACAAATTGTTGCAATTTATGCAAAAATGGTTATACGATTTACACAAATTTGCATTAGATGCGATACTGTAAATCGTTATGTAAATATGAATATGTAAAATCATTCATAATACCATTCTTAAAATATCAAATTTAATGTTAATTTCTAAATAGACTACTTAGATAAGTGAAGAGAAGTCTTCAACTTCACATGGAAAAAATGAGCAAAATGACATCATAATTTATTAAATGTTTACACAAATTAATAAGTACATTAAATGTCAGATGAAAATGTTAGGCAAGTTAGGAGACAAAACGTTAAGTAAGTTAAGAGTTAAAATTTGAATATGTAAACAGATCAAACAGTATCTGTAATAACTGTAAATATTTGTAACTGTAAAAAAAAAGTTTTCTCTGTGAGGTCACTGGTTGATTGCACCATGCCGGACCCCCTATTGAGCAAACGGCTAATGTCACAAATAGCATCGAAATTACCCACGTTTTTGCCATCCAGCTTGTGAGCCAAAAGTGCCACTGCAAAGCAAAGCTTGAGTGTTTTGTTTTGTGTAAAGACAAAGGAAAAAGAAAAACGTCATCTATAATCCATCTCAGCGAAGCAGGCACAGTTGGTTGGTTGCGCTGTGCTTTGCAGTGTTGTTGACATTTAACAGACCGAGCATCGAACAGGAAGTCAGTCCTTATGATATACGGGAAAACAAATTGTCAGGAAATACACTGTGCCAAATCGTGTTTTTTTTTTTTTCTTCTTTCTGAAAGTTTCACAGCAGTAGGAGATGAAGAAAAGTTTGAATTAGGAAAAGGGGATGGAAATATTAAGCTTACATCAAATGAAAAGCAGAGTCTGTGTGGAGCCAGCGTCTAACTGAAGCGCTCGGAGTTTCTCTATCAGTCTGTTATCATTCAGTTATGTGTAACGGAGCCGCTGAAAGAGAAGTGAGGAAGTCCAAGCCTCCTCTATAACTGTAAATATTTGTAACTGTAAAAAAAAAGTTTTCTCTGTGAGGTCACTGGTTGATTGCACCATGCCGGACCCCCTATTGAGCAAACGGCTAATGTCACAAATAGCATCGAAATTACCCACGTTTTTGCCATCCAGCTTGTGAGCCAAAAGTGCCACTGCAAAGCAAAACTCGAGTGTTTTGTTTTGTGCAAAGACAAAGGAAAAAGAAAAACGTCATCTATAATCCATCTCAGCGAAGCAGGCACAGTTGGTTGGTTGCGCTGTGCTTTGCAGTGTTGTTGACATTTAACAGACCGAGCATCGAACAGGAAGTCAGTCCTTATGATATACGGGAAAACAAATTGTCAGGAAATACACTGTGCCAAATCGTGTTTTTTTTTTTTTCTTCTTTCTGAAAGTTTCACAGCAGTAGGAGATGAAGAAAAGTTTGAATTAGGAAAAGGGGATGGAAATATTAAGCTTACATCAAATGAAAATCAGAGTCTGTGTGGAGCCAGCGTCTAACTGAAGCGCTCGGAGTTTCTCTATCAGTCTGTTATCATTCAGTTATGTGTAACGGAGCCGCTGAAAGAGAAGTGAGGAAGTCCAAGCCTCCTCTACACAAACAAATCACGGGCTGAGTACACTGGGAGTCACAGGGGTCGGGAATTAAGCCGTTAGATCCTCGGTGTCATCGACCCGTTCCATTTAGTTTCCCCTCATTCTTCACATTTCATGTTGTTCATTATGTGAAGTACACTCTCTGTATGATTTTTATTTAAGGCATTTAGCAGATGCTTATTCAGTGCAACTTTCAAAGTCGTTTAGCTTCATTTATGAGACTGTAGCGGTCAACAGATGGTAAAACTGCAATTCAGAAAGTTTTCTTTTGGGAAAAGAAGTGCTACTTGATACAAATAAACGCAGTACACATTATACAAACACATAAAAATGACAAATAAAAAGCCTGTAGAATATGTTTCTAAGCAGTAGACACAGTGTATTGTTTAACAGTGCAATAATTTATCTACAAATGACTTTGCAAACAATCGGCACCAAAATTTGCATTAAATGCGAAAATTATGACGATGTTATGTCAGAAAAATTTTTTTGGGGGTACTATTTAAACAGGCATTGGCATTAAATGCAAATATTTATATTAGAAAGAAAATTTTTACAAATTATTTGCACAGAAATTTGCGCACAATTCAGCAATTTATGTACGATTTTTATTTGAATTTGATTTGTATTTGAGAATTTTATATAAATTGTTTTTGCATACAGTTTAAACCGAAATTTGCATGAAATGCGACAATCAACGTTTTGTACCGGTAATTTATACCAAAATGTGAATTGAATGTGAAAATTTCTTTAAAAATGGGCCTTATTCATGAAATGCAAGCACAACAAATGTGTCTAAATAATTAATAAAACTATTTTTAAGTAAATTGTTGCATTCAATTTTGTGCATAAATTTAGATAAGAATGAACTTCTGAACAATTAAAAAAATGTGTTCCCAGTGCTTTTTGCAAACTGTTTAGATAGACATTTGCATTGAATATGTCAATATAAGAATGTTTTTGCTAATGTTTTAAGAATGAAACTATTTTAAAAGAATAATGTTTTAAAATAATAATAATGATAATATGTATTTATGTATGTATGTATTTATTTATTTATTTGCCGGCAGCAGAGTTAATGTAGTTAACTAAATCTGAAAAAAAAAAAAACTGAAACAAGAAAAAAAAATTTTTGTTACTTGAAATAAATAAACATTAAATAAAATAAAATATAAAAACTTATTTACGCTAATTACGGCAAATTTCTCTTTTTAATTTCGTTTAACTTGATGTACTAAAATAACTAAAACTGAAGCTGAAATAAAAACAAAAAATTAATAAAAGCTTATGTAGACTTATAAAAAATAAAAAAAATAAAAAAAATGGCAAAAATAAATAAATAAAAATAAAAAATGGCTAAAATTGTAATGACAATGGAAAATATACCAATAAAAACTGATTACAAATATTAATTAAAAAAAAAAATGTTCCCCTTACAATCTGTCAAAAAAATAAATAAAAAAAATAAACTCTAATACGCATAAATGAATTGTTTGCGTAAGTAAGCATGATCGGGTTGTATTCTGTCGTTGCATTCCACGTGAGGCGGCATTGACTGACGAGGAAGGACAAGAGCGCTGAAGGTTTATGGCGAGGGTAAATGAAGTGTTTCCTCAGGCTGTGTTACTGACCATGCGTGTGAGCATCCAGGCTCTCGTGACAGCGGCTCGCGCACACACACACACACACACATACAAACACACGGCCATACATGCTGCAAGCTCTGGCCACACAGCTAATCTGGGAACTTGCATATAAGGAAAGGGCAATCTAAATATGTGCCTAACTATTCGATGTCAGACCGTGTTTTAACAGCAACGGCATCGCTATTCTCCAGCAAGTTTGAGAGGGTAAATTGCACTCTTGTCATAAAAGCTCGTAAAAGCTCAGCGTTATAATCCTGAGGCCTGTTTTGTGGCAAAGCTTTTCTCCAATGGCTTCTTAAAGCCGCCCGCTCTGAGCAAGGACCTTTGGTTAATTACGAACAGCCAATGTTCGCCATAAATCATCCCTGGAATAATAAGCGTCTGCTGCAGCCTAGCTTACCGTCTCTTAACCTCAGGATCGCTCGTTAAATGTGTGTCAGTCGGATATATTTCTCTTCTGCAGACTGCTGTAGGAATACTTTACGCCGAGCGCTTTAAATCATGGAAGCGCTTTGCTGTTCCGTTGTTTTTCTTTCACGCTCTGGTTGTTTTTTTTTTTTCATTTGTTAGTTTTTCATATTTGTCTTTTTTGTCCTCACAGGAAAACGACTTGAACGACATGTTGGAAACGCTGCACACCCACCCCGTGCCAAAGCCGAATACGCCAGTGAATCTGAGTGTGGTAGGTGCTGGGGAGGGCTGACTCTTTGTTTAGAAACAGAAGTGGGACCGCCAGCCTCTCGCTCTGATAGCAGACGCTGGACCGCAATAGTGTAGATTCAACAACAACTATCTATCTATCTATCTATCTATCTATCTATTGTTCTATCATTCTATCTGTCGTTCTATCTGTCTGTCTGTCTATCTATCTATCTATCTATCTATCTATCTATCTCTATCTATCGTTCTATCTGTCTGTCTGTCTGTCTGTTGTTCTATCATTCTACCGTATCTATCATTGTTCTGTCATTCTATCTATTAATCATTTTATTTATCATTCTTTTTATTAATCGTTCTTTCAGTCCATCTGACATTCTATTGTTTCTTTCAGTCTGTCATTCTATCTATCGTTCTTTCACTCTCATTCCATCCATCTTTCCATTCATCTGTCAATATTTTGCAGTCTATGTCAGGTTTTTTTTTACAGTCTGTCTATGTGTATGTCTGTCTGTCTGATCTTTCCATCTAATCCATCTATATTCTTTCCTTCATTTTTGCAAGAGCAACCACTTACATTTTGCCAATGGGCAAGTAGTGCAGGATCCAGGAAGCAGACAGTCGGTGAGTGGAGAGTGAGTGTGCTGAAGGGAGAGGGATGAAAAGAAGGAGAGAGAGAGAGAACGGGGCACTTCTGAAATTTGGAGCCGCTGCCCTAATCACATGGGAGACAGCTCTCCAATTTTGCCAAATAAACCAGCTCTATTCTTTTTTAAAATTATGGCAAAAACCCATCCTGGGTCTTGTTGTCAGTTTTTTTTCTTTTCTGGAAAACAATCAAACTTGCTAAATGATTCATGCTCTTCCACACTGCTGTATTCTCTTTTCAAATATCAAAAGTTTTTTTTTAATTAAAAGCAAAAGGCAATTATGCTCAAGAAATCTCCTTGATGCTCTGCCCATTAGCCTACATTTATCTTTTTATTTAAATATGGATAAAAAAAATAAACACTGCACCCTTGATTATCTGCTCAAGAACATTGCATTAAAACATCATCCAGTGTTTTTTTTCAAGCTGTAATATTTTAATATCACACTTTAATATCATGTTCTGACTGTAATTCTATAATGTTCTTATTGGAATTTTTACAATATTCTTATTTTTT
Organism: Sinocyclocheilus rhinocerous; assembly: GCF_001515625.1. Lineage (NCBI taxonomy): Eukaryota > Metazoa > Chordata > Actinopteri > Cypriniformes > Cyprinidae > Sinocyclocheilus > Sinocyclocheilus rhinocerous. The sequence continues at coordinate 912,118 of NW_015631074.1, read as the reverse complement.
ATATTTTTGTTCTGTACATTCACTAGATGTCATATAGTTATATATTAATATAAATTAATTAATATAATTAAACATTAAATAAACTCTGCTTTATAAAACTAGTTATTGATATATAGTTAAAATGTTATATGTTTTATATTCACGTAACAAGCATATATTGAATAAATCTAAAACATATTTATTTTTCACACTACATTAAAGTAAGTTGACTATATTGAACTTGACATCACTAGTTATAAAGCTTGCTGTTACTCAGGATTAGTTATCAACAATTTGCCCTTAGCTTGTAATCTAAAAGCTCATCAGGTCATCCGAAGGGGTTTCTTGGAATTGTCTGTACCGTCTCCCAGCAGGTGGTGGGTTCACTAATCACCGTCATGTTCTGCTTTAACTTCTCTGAAGTTAAAATGATTGGCAACATGAAATGTTTGTTCGCTATTGGAATTTGGGAAGAGGGTCTTGGTGATAGGAGAGGTTTCCATCAACGCTGTGTGGGCAGTAATGTTTAAATCCGATGTGTGTGTGTGTGGTGTGTGTGTTGGTTAGAGTGGTGTTGGGTGTAGGGTCTGGGATTCTGATCACACTACAGGGAGCAGCAGACAGATCGCGGTGATAACAAGCACTCTGATAATGTGTGATTTTTATAAACACGGCTGCAAAGTGCTGGCCACCGCCAGCTGGAACTGAAGTCCACGACACGGAGGGCAATCAGCTGCTCGGTATGGGAAAATAAACACATGTCAGCACATGAAGAAGAGAACTTGGTCAATCTGCTTTATTGATATCTTCAAACTGTTTATATTCATACGATTATAGCAAAAGCACTCTGGACACACACATAGAGTGCAGATAAATTGTTTCTGACATTGCACAGCCCTTGGTTTGATTGCTGGAGTCATGTGATCACAGCATCCAAGATTAATATTTTAAAGCATCTTTGAGTATTAAAGGATGCTAGTCACACTTTTGTGTAACATACGCAAAGGCAGCAAAAGTTGAACCTATGTGTGGAGCAACAGATGGATACTCTTTACGCATGACGAATCGCGACCCAGCCTTGGGAAAAAGCGGAGCGCGCCACACAGGAAAACAAAAGTGCTAAAGTTAGCGGGCAGCGTGGGATCTTTGCTTCGGAGCCTCTTTGATCCAGACATTAAACTTGCTCGCCTGTTCAAAAGTACGCCTGGCAGACCCCTCTGATACCGTCAGAACAGAGCAGTTGGCTTTTGTACCTTAATAAAGACTTTCTCTCCGATGCGGGGAGCCTCCTCCGGTAGTGTCCACAGGGGATCGGCGTTTGTTGACTTCATGTATCCATATCTGTTGTCTGTATGTATGATGTTAACAAGCGCAGACATAGTTCAGGCCGATCACAGTTTATTTATTGGTTGTGGAACAGACAGTAAGTTGGAGGTTCTATAAACACTAAATTCTGGGAGGTTGTGTAATGGTGACCTTATCTTCATATTTTCTTGTCTGTTTTCTGCAGCATTCATACTTCATAGCTCCTGATATTAATGGACTCCCCACCATACCTGAAAGTGTGAGTATGTTTAACCCAGTCACAAATACAGAGGGCCCAAATTGAAGCCACACTTAATGTGTGAGTGTCATTGCACTACATATCAGATCAAGTGACTATTAGTAAAACAAAGCATGAAACAAAACAAAATCTAAAACAAAACATTAAAAACATGTAACAATACAAAATATAAAATAAAACCTTAAAAGCATAAAACATGAAGCAAAACAAAATATAAAACAAAAGATTAAGAAACATAGAGCATACAAACAGAACATTAAAACAATACATGAAACAAAACAAAACAAATCATTAAAAATGAAACTATACAAAATATAAAATAAAACATTGAACAAAAACATAGACCATAAAGCAAAACAAAATAAAAAACAAAACATGAAACAAAAGATAAAAACCACATTAAAACAAAACATTAAAAACATGCAACAATACAAATTATAAAACAAAACATTGAACCATAAGATAAAACATGAAGCAAAACAAAATATAAAACAAAACATTAAAAAACATAAACATGAAACAAAATATCAAACAAAACATTTAAAAAAAAACATGAAAAAATTAAACAAAACATGAAACAAAATATATAATGAAATTTAATAAAATATTGAATGCAATGGCATTCAAACATTAAGTGTGACTTGTGTAAATACCATAATTCCTCTAAATCAACCATATTTTTTCCTTCTAGAGAAATTTAACAGAGTACTTTGTAGCAGTGGATGTGAACAACATGTTGCACCTCTATGCCAGCATGCTGCATGAGCGACGCATCATCATTACCTCAAGCAAGCTTAGCACTGTGAGTTTCTGCTGTCATTCTCATTTACACATCAGACAGCTTTCATGTTACTTAAAATATTAATACACATTGTTTTTATACAATACATTTAAAATAAGTCTTTTGGGAACCACCAGGCTTATTTTTGTATACACAGAAATGTGTTTTTAATTTGTTTCTAATTAACATGATATGTGATGGACATATTTATTTTTTGCTCCCAGGACTTAAAACTTTTCACACCGGTGGAAAATGCAGAATCATAGACATTATTATGTAGATCTTATTACACTTTCTGCTCTCTTGGGCTACGTATTGCCAACTTCCTCATATGATGCACATCATAATAAGTTGTTTAGATGACCTGCTTCTCATTAATTAAACAGTAAGAGAGAAAATATTTATACAATAATCTTAAACATCTCAAAAAATACTGTACACTGATTCGGTTCTCTCTGCTTTGGCATTTTTTTGGGTGTTTCTCTGGGCTGAAGTCTGTTAGCTTTAAATTATCACTTACTGGATCCCTGACTCTTCCACATATTTTCTGTCTGGCTCTTCTTGCCTGAAAAAGGGAGTGGGCGATTATCGCACGGGGGCGGATGATGGTCCAAACTTTCACTACAGTTGGTTTAGAAGCGGCGAGTGATGTCATTCGCTCTCTATCTCTCTCCGATTCCCCCCCGGAGCATCTGCGGTGCGCTCGCCGACAGTGCCAGAACCGAGGGGCTCCCCTCGGACCCTCTGGCTTCGGAGGAGGCTGTCAGAATGACCCTATCCGTGGAGTATTTCACTCCTCCGGGCTGCCGCCTTCATTCCGTGTGCTCACTGACACGAGGGGTTAGAATGTGCAAATCATTAGTCTCTTGGGTAAATTGTTTTTTTTTTTTTTACTCTCCCATAACTTGATTTACTGTTTTGGAAGATGGGAGCGTGAGCGACCTTGAGTTTATGAAACTAATATGCCAAAAGAGTTACTATGAAGACTAGTGATATTAAGGTTCCACCTCAGTGAAGACTTTCATCATCTCAAATCCCAAAACCATCCATCTTCTTCTCAAGAGCCTTGGGAGTTCCAAGCAACTATAGGAAGACACATATGGTCAATTTTGCAAAGAATTCTTAGACGCAAGTGTAGACATATGGCCAATTTCCTGAATTGTTCAGAGAGGGCATATGACAGTGGCCACAGTGTGGTCAGCCTACTGCTACCGTTTCTCCAGCGAGCCAACGGGATAAAGACAGAGAAGGAAAGAGGAAGAGAGCGAATGCATTATGCATGCTGCCAGCAGACCCTGAGTGTTCGGGCCCCTAGTGAACCTGCTATGTCAGTCTAGCAGAACATGGCTGCATACTTGCCTGTATTGGAAAGCAAAAGAATAAATCATGATCTAACAACAATGCATCAGTTGACTTATTGCTGTTTTGTGACCAGAGGTAAGGAGTACCACTGTTTTAAAACCGTGTCGCAGGCTCCGGGATGCAGCCGCCCATGCAGTCTTGTCATATGCCAGTATAATTGTGCTGCATCAGGATCCCTCTAACTAGTCAACTGGGAGGCCCTGGCGTGTTTCATCTGCGAGACCCCCTTGGCCGGGCCCCGAGTCTTGACAGCCGCCTTCTCATCATGCTGTCAGTGGTATGCTAACAAGACCCGATCCCGTCTTAGCCTGTGGTGCTAGCCACTGAGGTTCCTTTTGGCCTCACACTCTCCGCTTTTTTACGCTCTACTCAGCAATGCTGTCTTATTTTCGTTCCTTCTTCAAGCATCTCTTTTACCACACCTTTAATAGACATTTTTATCTTCCTCCGGCACTTCCTGTTCTCTTCTTTGTGGTATCATGTTGCAGTAGGAGGTGGATTAGTGGTGTTTGGTGCCCTGCGCCCTACCTCTACCTTTTCTTTTTTTTAATGCCACCTCCTTGTTAGCGATACACCTGTGTTGGCGCCCCGCTTGGAGCCGTGCGTTTGTCAACAGGAGGGTAGAGTGAGGCTTGGTAATTGGGAAACAAGGAGAGGGCCAGGGGAGAGAAGTCTCGCAGGTAGCAGGAGTCAGCGCAGACTGTGGCGCTGTCACCCTTGTCAGGGGGAATCGCACCTCTAGTCTCCAGTCTGCCCCAATCACAGATTCCACTGTGAGCTTTGTTGTGCTTATCAAAGAATTTTTTTTATTTCTTTGTCTATTCTTGGAGAAGTTGCCATGGATATTTTTGAACCCCAGCTTCTCCCTAGATGTAGGGAATATGTTCGTCAACTTGTTTACATAGACAGGGTTCACTGGAAAGGTGTTACAAAGCATATCTTTATACTTCATCTGTGGAATATATCTCAGCAATGCAAAATGGTACAAATGTACTCCTAGAGATGAGTGTGAATGTGGTTTGATTGTGAAGTGAGAGTGCTGTGACTGTCACCTGATTGGGCAAATCCCAAGTTCGCTGAACCAAGACAGCAAGATCCTTCTTTTTCCTTTCTGCTCAAGAGAAATTTGTAGGTCTATTTCAGGGCTTCTAGTGTGCTGCTCAGCAGTAAAAAATTGTTGCTGATCTTGTTAGAGTCTTTCAACTTTTGCCATGTCATTTTTAATAAACAGGAGTTTAATGAATTTTTGAACAAATCAGCTCAGCCTTGAGTGTCAGGATTTGTATGTGTTCTTAAAGAAAATGTTCTGGTATATTTAATCTAATATTTTTGGGTTGCACTTTATTTTACAGTATGTGCACTTACATTTACTTACAGTGTATGTACCTAAGAAAGTACTGGGTAATATACGGTATCTACATGGCCTAAGGTTAGGTTAAAGGCTGGGACACACCAAGCCGACTTCAAAGAACTAGTGGCAACAAAAGCTGATGGTGTTTTCGCCTCGTGTTGGCATAGTCTGGATCAAAAAGCTGTGCTTGAGCACACTGCATGGACTACAGCCGACTGCAAACTAACACGTGCGTTCTGTGCCTGCGTGAGAGGAATTAGCTGTCTGTATCAGTAGCTGTATCAGTATATCGTATAAGGATATACGAGATATACGCAGATATACGAAATGTAAACGTATTTTGAATATCAGTTATGTTGATAACGTTCTTCATTTTAAGTGGCTCGTGTTATGAAAATATTTGCATAATCTAATGATTGGGAAAGATCATGTAACATTAGAACAGCCTTCTGTCTGTGCCGCCTTCAATTACTTGCCCGTTTTCATCACTGTCGCTTTCATTCTCGGGCACTGACTCCTTCACTAAACTGAACATCCAATCAGAGTTCTCACTCACCTGATGGCCCCGACGCTGATTCAACATGTTGAATCTGGCAAACTGCTGCCGACGTGAGCTCGATGAGTGGAACACACCAAACAAACTATCCCAACAGACGTTGGCCGACGGCCGACCAATCAGCTTAGTGTGTCCCGTGTTTAAGGAGTAGGTTCAGGATTAGTACCTAGTTATTACCCAGAACTAGTCTATCACTTGTAATTTGCATATGATAACGTAGTTTCTTTTAGGCATTTTTTTTAGATATTTATCCTCAAAAAGTGTATGTCTTAATGAAACAGTTGTAGAACTGACGTCGCATTTGTTGGTTTTCATGTAAAAACCCCTTTTCACGAAGGATTGTTTTATGTGTTCTTTGGGATTCTTTAGAATGGCATTATTGTTTTTTTGGGTCTTTTATATTTCCAAAGACGGATCCCTTTGTATAATAGAGAAGACCCCCACTTAACACGTCCCCAGCACGCTCATTACCGCTAACGGCAGAGGTAGCTCACATGTCTCGGCAGGATCCAGCCCCGCATCCAAACAACCCGTAATCCAGCATTTGTTCTTGCGGATGACTTCTTCATTTAAAGGGGTCCTATTATGCTCTTTTACAAAGTCTTGATCTTGTTTTGGGGGTGTACTAGAACAAGCTCTCATACTAGGTTGTTCGAAAAACACATTATTTTTCACATATTTTACATTATTACAACACCTCTCTCCCCAGACGTGATAACACTCGTTGCCTTCTTTAGTGCAGCTCAACCAGGTCTCGTCCCATTCGTCAATATTTGTGATATCACAAATCCCGGAAAATATGCGTTGTAGTCCAAACGAGTCGTTCATTGTAGTTTTTGAAAAGTGATTTCTGTTAAATAAAATATCTCCTTTTGAAGTGAACTTTGAGCTTTGTAACTTTGCAGATCTTTTTTATGCTCAAACAGCTACATTACAGACTTACTAAAGTTGAAAAAGTGAAAAAGCATAATAGCACCCCTTTAAAGGAATATCAAGCATACCTTGCCTTTTGTGGCCATTTGGCTTTCTTTTCATTTGGCATGTCTTCATTAATTATTCATAAGACCGCCAAATATTTTGTTGGGAGCAGCACTCCAACAGTGAATTGTGGGTACAACTGGAGATTCAATGGCAGCGATACAGTTATTCTGAACTTTCTCTTTAATTGTCACAGAAAGGAGGTCATGACTGATTTTCTTGCAGGATCGCATACGCTGTGATGAATCTCTCGTTTGCAAGCAAAACAGCTCATGTGGGAAAAATATCAAGAGTTAATTTGTTTTTGAATTCCACCTTTTAAAGTTTATCTAGGTTTCGCCACCTCCTTTTCATGCCCTCGTCTTGGAAAGAAGACGGCACGACTTCACTTTCAAGTCAGGAATAAATCAAGCCAATTGGGCTTGTCTGCGGACATTGTTGAATTAATTGGAATGCTCCATTAGGCTTTTTTACCCATCTCTACATGGTACGGAAGGGTTCCCTTCTAAGAAACTAGACGACAGTCTTTTCGCACAGTCAAAGAAAAGTGTTTATTTGCAGTGCGATGACCTCTCAGCATGATTCATTTATTGGACCTTGAGAAAAAGGGTTCTCGAACAGAACGGGTCTCAAAGCTTTGATATCAACCAAACTTCAGTTGGTGAGAAATGCCATAAATATTCATTTCTTTCTTCTAAATTGCCCGGACGAAATTAGATCTGTCACAACTAAAGCTTTTCCTTTCTTTTCAGAGAACTGCACAACAAATTTGCATATGTTATAATGCACGGCACTAAATTACTGTTAATTAAAGCTGTGCTATTTCTTGACTCGATAGGTCACGTCTTATCCAGAGCGGTTGCGTTCGACCACAATGTCACAGAACTCAACGAACACAACAACAACAACACTCAACCAGCCTTACCCATCACGGACGTATACAGAAGTGATTCAGGATTATAGCTGATCTCTTTGAAGCTAGCTGTTGTGCCACGGCCAAGCTTGGTTGGTTTTGGTGGTCAGTTGTGATATTGTGTGTGTCAGTGAGCAGGGGGGTCTCTTGATACTTCCGAGCCATGGTTCACACATTACTGGAAGCTCCAATTGTCAAGACCCCTCTTCTAGCCCCTACTCCCCATGGTATTCCAACAGCTCACAGTCTCTCTTGGTTAACTCATGTTTCATTCTTTGGCAATTTGCCCTAATGAAGTCCCAGAGGAGCCTTCAGACCTCTGTTCTTTTTCCATATTTAATCATGTTATTTTAATTTGGAAGATGAGGAAGCTCCGGCGTGTGCGCGTGTGCCACACAGGTCATTACAGCTGCTAGGTAGCCATGAGGGGGAATCAGGGTGTGGTGAGGGGTCACTTGGGTGTTCACTCATTAAACATCCACACCAGCATCGTAATTAAGTGTTCGCATCTTGTAGAGTCTGATTATTTACTGTGTGTGTGTATAACAGTAATAAAGCATCATTAATTTTGTATCGCCGCTACACATTTGACACCTTGTGCTTTGGTGTATTTTTAAGCCCTCGATTGATGCCCTGATTTTGGGTTTGAACCTGCGCATTTAACATCAGAAAAGCGAAAAACAAAAGAGCATGTTTAATCGGCTTGTGATGTTAAGATAAAAAGAGTAACTGTCTAATGCTGCCTGCTCTCCTGGCCCACAATAAACGCAATCCCCTTAAGCGTAACGCATTAAACGGTGGCATATGAAGAAGCTCACATGTCTGTTTTTTTCTTGTCGTAGTTAACTGCATGCGTGCATGGCTCCGCCGCCATGCTCTACCCTATGCACTGGCAGCACATCTTCATCCCTGTACTTCCTCCTCACCTGCTGGATTACTGCTGGTAAGAACTGTGCTCGTCTCACACACTTACACAAATGTCTCACTTATATCTCACTCAAGCTTGGGCTGTGCTGCGTTAGAGCTGTATGATTTTGTGCTTTAGGCATTTTGAGTGAGTTTATCAAGCTTTTACATTGATGTTTGCTTTGTACGTCAGGAATTCACAGAAATTATGTTTTCTGCGCTGATTGCAGGGAAATCTGAAATTCTGCGGATTAGGATCTGACTACATACTTTGTCAAAACCATTATCATCTTAAGCCAAAATATTTAATAACGAGCACATATTGGGCAGCAGGAACTTTCAGCAGTCAGTTCTATGGAAATCTGTTGCTTTCTGCTTAATGACAGATATTGATATGTATTTAATATCATAAAACAGACATAGATAAGTCTGACTAATTTGTTTTATTTGTTTATTTATTTATTGTAGATTAAATGTTTTAAACTATCTGTCTATCTATCTATCTATCTATCTACCTATCTACCTACCTACCTACCTACCTAATACACACAAAATATTTTTTCAATTACAATTTTAAATAAATAATTTATATATAAATATGTAATTTTCTTTTACACAATGTTTCACTTAAAAATTCCCTTAAACTATAAAAAATATTTTAGTTCAGGAAAATGAAAAGGTCAGACTTCTGTTAATCTGCCAAGCAGGTACATTCTCAAAATTCGGCCAAACTTTAGGCCATTAATTGGCTTGGCCGATATATTGGTCCTTCAGTTACATGGAGCTTCTGAACAAGCAGTACTACTTTCTGAAATACCCCTCATCCTAATGAATATCTTTCACCATGTCTGAGATCCCAAAGGGTTTATGAAGGACATGATTTATTAGCACTAATGCCACCACACAAGTCCAGCATGCAAGCTCCTTTTTTTTTTCTTTTACCCATCAGGAACATATACGGCTTGAGAGGCAGACTGATTTCCGTATGCCGACTGTGGTCTAAAACCGTGACCACACTCTTAACTTACAGCCCTGCTCTATAGCTACCAGAACACCCTATACCCTTAAATTGACGGACTTGTGCTACCATGCTTGACACCAGAGCTCCTCAAAAAATATTTATGGTCGTTGATATAAATGCAGCTTTAAGAGTAGCGCCGTTTTCCAGTCCAGCACAGACATCCGAGTCGATTTATCATATTTTAGCTATCTAATTATACAAAAAAAGCATAATCATATTATAAGGCTGTGCATCGCTCATAATGAGCGCTATTAGAAATGATGGGAATTAGGCTGTCATAACAAAGTTACACTCGCGGACAACAATGACGTGACGGGGCTCACCCCGTGCATATGCGTGCGCGTTTGCGTGTCAGCGTGCCTGCATGTCAGTTAAATCCGTGGCCTTAACAGATGCAGCGAGGGAGACTGCAGCTTATTAGCCACATAACCTGATTGAGCGAGCACTAAATATCTTCATGGAACATGATCTTTACTTAATATCTTAATGATTATATATTTTTGGCATAAAAGAAAATCGATAATTTTGACCCCTACAATGTTTTTTTAGCTATTGTTAAAAATATACCCAAGCGACTTGGGTATACTTGGTTTTGTGGTCCAGGTTGATATAAATGCAGCTTTAAGAGTAGCGCCGTTTTCCAGTCCAGCACAGACATCCGAGTCGATTTATCATATTTTAGCTATCTAATTATACAAAAAAAGCATAATCATATTATAAGGCTGTGCATCGCTCATAATGAGCGCTATTAGAAATGATGGGAATTAGGCTGTCATAACAAAGTTACACTCGCGGACAACAATGACGTGACGGGGCTCACCCCGTGCATATGCGTGCGCGTTTGCGTGTCAGCGTGCCTGCATGTCAGTTAAATCCGTGGCCTTAACAGATGCAGCGAGGGAGACTGCAGCTTATTAGCCACATAACCTGATTGAGCGAGCACTGTAGCGGCTACCCAAACCTATCTAATTACACGGCCCTGCCTCGCCCCGCTCAAAAGTGACGCTCGCCAATTACACTAATCACCTTCAGCGCTCAAAAGCGCTCGTTCCGGGAAACGGCCGAGAAATCTATTAAAGTTTAGCTCGTGATGCATGCCCCGTCAAAGATATGTCAATTTACGGCGATCCTTGTTTGTTATTATTGGCATCTGGTGTTATATTTGTTCTCTGTTACTTTTTGGAATTATTAGTATTTTTAAAATGCAATAAAGCATTTTTATGTTGCTAATGACTGTGGTTTGTCTCTGTTTCCAGTGCACCCATGCCATATCTGGTCGGAGTTCATCTCAGCCTTTTAGAGGTACGTCACATAAATCCACTGTCAGCAGCTGTTCATCATCCTTAAAGTGTTTTACGAGACGTTTAATCAGAAGCACTACTGCTACCAGTCGCAGCTTTCCGATATTACATAAACCATCGTTATTTATTTACTTTTTCACTCCGGGTCACTTAAAACCAGCTGTCCCTCTGGATTCAAACCATCTGAGATGCTAATAACGCCCATCTACTTTGATGTATCATCGCCGAGTGCGGGGAAACCAACAAAAATTGACACATTGTTTTTTTGCTTTTTATCTCCCCCCAATCCGGCTGCACGTAATTAGACCAAATCAGCACACGGGCCGCCATAGCAGCGACTGTCAAAAATGACAAACCAGAAATGTTTTACACACTTGGCTGTTTCCCCCACCTGCACTGGAGGAATAATTATTGGATTTGTCGCCACTACCGTGACTACCATTATGTGGAAGCATTACACCGCTCAACTCAGTGGTGCTTCATTCAACATGCCTGAATAATTTTATTATTTGGTTAGGTATTATGTATATATTTCATAGTTAAAATAGTTGCAACACTGTCACAAATAAATACAAACATATAATGAAATAAAAAACGTTGTGTGTGTATATAGTGGGTTTTCTAAATTATTTATCGATTACTGATATCTGTAATGAATATTTTGACTCTTCAAGAATGATTCTGTGAACTTTTGTGGCTGCATATATGAATTTGGAGTAGGTTTGTTTTGTTTTAGAGAAAATAACTCAAAAGCTTCATCTGGTTTCATTTATGAGAATCTGGTTTTTGCATTGTTAACTCAGTCTATTTAAATCTTGCCTGCTTAGTCTTTACGTATAGGTTTTGATATTGTTGAAGGAAAAAAAACGTATATAATGTGCTCTGAATTTGTCTGGAATTTAACACTGAAAATTTATTTTAGCCTCACTATATTTTTATACAGCAAAAAAAAAAATGTTAGTTTATACAAATGCTTTAAATAAACTACTGTTGAAAAGAGTATTTATATATCACATATAGGCTATTAAAATGGTTACAGGAAATAGGAATAGGCAGGGTGGTGTGTAACAAAGTGTGTTGCGTTTTCAGAGAGTAAAGAGCAGATCCCTGGAGGATGTGGTCATTCTGAACGTGGACACAAACACCCTGGAAAGCCCCACAGACGACCTGCACAACCTGCCCAGTGACGTGGTGAGTGTTCCTAAACACACACACGTTTACCTAGAAATCTGTTTTTGTATAAACCTAATTACCTCATTATTTCTACAGTTATTACTATAGAATATTAAAGAATAATGTGCATTTTTAGAATTAAAAAACAATATTTACTTAGAGCCCTTCTTCCAAATGATGACATCACTAGATGTTCCCAAAATGAGGTTTTGTCAAATATATATTTTTATAATATAATTTTTATTTAAAACTAAATAGTTTTTTTTTTTTTAATTGAAAAAGAAAACTTTTTAAAAAATGTTTTTAAAACATATAATATAAAGTATATACATTTAATATAAATATAAAAAATTACTTTATGAGGACTTCCCCAAGTGGTAAGTTTCCCCTAATTTTGCTTTACTTTAAAGGTAAAATTGTTCCCAGAAGTTAGTGAAAGTAAACCTACACACACTCACACACTTACATTACCGTTGTCACTCTGTTTTCTTTTGTTTTAAGCCCACTGTACACACACACACATACACACACAAGAACATGATTGTCATTTTCTCCCGTTCTCTTCTGGGAACGTCTTTGTTCACACATTTAAACAAACTGTCTTTCTCTGGTCAGAGGAACACACCGCACCTCTGTCCTCTCATCATTAGCAGACGCAGCCGCGGATCCCCAAAAACCGCGCTCCGTGACTTTAAACGGCTGTCGCAATTCGCCAGCCATCTCTGTGAATTTCAAACTCCTGCCTTCATCTCTTTTTTTTTTTTTTATCTTTTTTTCTTTCTGCCTGCCCAGTGGCACA
>NW_015631074.1:899078-899372 GCF_001515625.1 Sinocyclocheilus rhinocerous | reverse complement strand
TTTTTTTTTTTTATCTTTTCTTCTTTCTGCCTGCCCAGTGGCACATCTCTCTAGAAGTCCTGGATTTTCTGAAGGCGCGGGGAAGAAGGGGGCCAATTATTAGATCCTGCTTTTCTGCCACCTGCCAGCGCCTTCTCTCTTTAATTAATGTTTAGATGGCATGGTCAGTGCAACAGGAAGTGCATCCAGCGTCGGGGTCAAAAACACGTCTGTCACCTGTCCTTTTGAACATAAAGAAACGTGTTTGTGTTTTTTTTTTTCTCTGCCGTTCTTTTTTCTGTCCCACTGGGGGGG
>NW_015631074.1:875822-898075 GCF_001515625.1 Sinocyclocheilus rhinocerous | reverse complement strand
CATGGGGTTTTGTAAAACCGGGGTTTTAAAAAAAAAAAAAAGGACAAGTCGATTCAATTTAATTGAATCAATTAATCTGATTCACTTTTTTCTTTTCGTTATTTAAATACACGTTTATACATTTATTCTAGCCTAAAAAAAAATCAATGCATTTTACAACTATAAAGCAAAATATAATGTAACTGACCCTGGAGCGTTTCTTTTTTCTTTTCTTTCCTCCCAAGTCTTTTATTGATTCAAGCCGAACCTTTTGAGATTCATCTAATTAAGTGTTTGAAGGCTTTTTTTTAAACCATGTGGACTTTATTATTCGGGGAGTCTGACCACTAGACCCTCTCTCAGACAGGTCAGGGGTGACAGTTGTCCTGAATTACCTGGCCCTTTTTTCAGACGGGACCCTATGCTGTGCTCTCCGCTGTCTGTCACTTAATGGCAGTTTTTCCCAATTTCACACATAATATTTTAGATTTATTGACTATTAGAAATGCTACCACGCCAGTAGCGATTCCGTTCCGCGCAAACCTACGGATTTTACAAATCGAGATAATAATTGAGAGGATGTGGCGAACGTTCGAGAGTGATTTCAAACATGCCTTTTTATTAGAAACATCAGATGGGATGGGGTTGAAAGTCCACGGATTGTGTTTTTGGGTCGCGGTTTTAATCACAGCGCTTTTTGAAAGCGTCACACGAAGGTTCAAAATAAATTTGATGCTTTAAATGTTACTTTTTAGTGTCGTTGAGTATAAAGTGACTGTGATCCGACGTATATATAAATATTGAAATAAAAATCCCTTTCTTGTCTTTTTAGTCTAACTTTATTTTGCTAACTAGATTTATATTTGTATTCGAAGATATTTGTTGCTGAAGTTTTCTAGTTGAATTTATAAATATTTAGGAGATTTTAATGACGGGTGGTTGTTGAGTTTGCAAAAAAGCGAAAAAGAAATTAAATCATGTTAAAAGGAGAGTTTGCTCTCACACAAATAAATGAAGGTGTTTTCCTCCTCCTTAAACATTGTGAAACTGTTTCTTATTGTTTTTTTTTTATTCAATTATAATTGGACTTGGTAGCAGAGTATGGGGTGTTTACTTGTGCAGTCATTAAAACTCTCTAAAAATAGAAAATTATGAATCCATTGTGCTACCAAACAGCGCTGGAGTCTTATTTGGATGCGATTCTCTGTGTCCTGTGTCAATCCTGAGACGGTTTTGATAAAATATTCCTTTTGACTTTATTACTTTTGTTCGAGTTACGCCAGATCTATTGTTTACTTTTCTTTGCTGCTCGTGTCATTCCGGTTGTCTCCCTTTTCGTCTCTTCCACACAACTTATATTTGTACTTCCTGCGTTTGATCGTTTACGTTCTCAATCAACAGCGACAATTCGAGTTTGCACACCCACCTCGTGTATATTAAGCTACCAAATGAAGGTTAACAAATTAATCAGAGAAGAGCGCCTCCTCTGAGATCAGCCAGCGTGGTGTTTAATTGGGATTCGAGAGAAAACAAAAACAAGCACTACATCAGCTGACACACCAAACAATTACTGTTGGGGGAAAGTGGGAATGTTACGTTCTTCAGCGCTCGTTCTGTTTCCATTCTAGAGCCTCTTAAAGGATCGGTTTGTTGGGCCGTAGTGTGCGGGACAGGTGGGGCTCATTTCCGGCCCGAGTGGACTAATGCAGTGTCCAGCCCTCAAGGCACCGCCGTTATTAGTCTGTTGATTAACAATAACTGTACTTGATTGGCGCTTTTTTGCTTTAGACTCTGAAGGCGCAGTGTCAGACTGAAATCAAATGCAGATGTTTTAAAAATCATTCAAATGTACTTTTCAGTCAGACTTTTTAGCATTTTAATGCATTCAAAAGTAATGAAAAATACATTTTGGGAGGGTTTAATGTTTTTATTTTTTACAGACTTGCTGTATATCTTCCACATGCCAAAATCAAATAACTTGCGCTTTCAGCATGCTTATGTTAGCATATGAAGTAGCAGTGATTGATGGAGTAATTTGCTTTGTGAATGCTAACTAGTGAACACTACTGAGTTGTCATTTGTATTGCTGTTTCTTTCAGTTCAGTTCTTATTTATGTATTTTGTCTGATAAATGTCACATATTTGTTTATTTTTGTTTAAATGTTCATTTTATATTAGGTTTGCTATGTTATTTCTAATATTATTTATTATACATATTCTATTATATATTATATTGTAATGTTTTATATTATTATATATTTTTTTTATTTTAAATGTTAGCTGTGCGTTAAGTAAGAGACACCGTCCTGTATTTTATCAGAAAACATTCCTAATTTGTTTGTTAAAAAGTTTTATTTTATATTAAGTTATTTTAAATGCATGTTGTGTATTAATGAAGAGGCACTGACCTGTATTTGATCAGAAATCTTTTAGCATTTTTGACTGATGCCTGATAAAAAGTTTTATTTTATAAGAACCCTAGTGAAAAATAAATATACTTAAATGTATTTGAAAAGCATTTATTTCATGCCAAGTATACTACAAATACATTTTCATATTTATGTACTTAATAAAATGCCCTGCAATTGTACTTTTAGTAAACTAAACTGGTATACTTAAAGTCTACTCATTTGGAACAACTTGTTTGCTAAAGTGGAAGTATACTTCAGGTACACTTTAAAGGGGTCATATGATGCTTTTTTAAAGATCATTATTTTGTGTATTTGGTGTAACAGAATATGTTGACATGCTTTAATGTTCAAAAAACACATTATTTTTCAAATACTGTACATTATTGTAGGTCCTCTATGCCCCACCTCTCTCAAACGCTTCGTTTTCTACAAAGCCCCCTCCTTTGACAAGCGCAGTCCGCTCTGATTGGCCAGCTGACCCAGTGCACTGTGATTGGCCGAACACCGCAAGCACGCGTCGGAAATGTAACGCCCCTTACCATAATCGCAAGCTTCATCTTTCAAAATAAATGTAAAGACAGAGCACGAAAGGGGAACAGAGTCGCGTGACAGACACAGTGAGGAAGCTGGTATGTGTTTGCAGTACACAAGCCACGGTTAAGACAGCTGACTCCACTGTGATGCGACCCTGTCTCTCTCTCTCTCTCTCACACACACACACACACACACACACACACGATGCGCAAAACTCCGCATTTGAACAGTCAATAGCAAATACTTAAACTAATAACAAAACAGTAGCTGATTCAGAAGCGCCAGATTGTCATAGCAAAGTCAGAATTACCTCCTCTCCTAGGTTCACGAAACGGTCGTCCATAAAATGCATTGCTGTTCTGTTGTAAGTAATCTTAAAGATTCCTAAATGCATCTACTTTCGGAAGGCCAAATAAAGTGCTTCTGCTTTCGCCTAGAAACACACAGCGTCTCCCTGACATGCTGCTTCAACACTAACTGCGGTTACTGAAACCACGCCTTCTTTCTTTGCGTGCACATTTGGGCAGCATTATGCAAATATTTCCACATAGTGAGGTAGATATGTGGGGGCGTGTTAGAACGAGCCGTTTTAGGGGGGCGTGGCAGAGTCTTAACTTTGATAAAGAATATCTCTTTGGTTTTGAGACTTTAGTCTTTGCAACTTCAGGGATCTTATCTATGCACAATCAGCTTGTAACACTCCAAAGAGAAAGGAAAACTTGAAATCGCATCATATGACCCCATTAAGTTTTGAATATTAACTGACATTAATACATGCTATATAATTATTGTTCATGTTAATTTGCGCTCTGACGATGACAGCGATGGTAAAATCATCTGCTCAAATTGAACCCTTTTAAGTTTCAAAAGGTAACGAAATATGCTTTATTTTATTCTTCTGTAATTGTTCTTAAAATATCAAGAGAGTTTTTTGCTATTGCAGCAGTTAGAGATCCATCCGTGCTGGATATATTGGTCCGGGTCGCTAAAGACCCGAATATGTAAGAATGATTGGCGAAACATTCATGCATTTAAGGGTTAAAACATATTTTAGACTTAATATTAAGAAAGTGCATTGTGCACGAGTAGTACGCCAGATAAAGTTTAATTATAATTTTTATATCAGTAAGTCTCAAGTTATTTGTCAGTAAGTAAAATGTTAATAGATTTGAACTATACTTAGTATAAAATAAATGTATTTTAAATATATTACTTTTTTACTAGGGAAGTTATGTATTTGTTTATTTATTTGTTTGTTTTAAATGTATGTTGTATATTAAGAAGACACCGACCTGTATTTTGTCAGAAATCTTTTAGCATTTTTGATTGATGTCTGATAAAAAAGTTATATTTTATGTTTTTTTTTTAATTTATTTGTTTATTTTAAATGTATGTTGTATATTAAGAAGACACCGACCTGTATTTTGTCAGAAATCTTTTAGCATTTTTGATTGATGTCTGATAAAAAAAGTTATATTTTATGTTTTTTTTTATTTATTTGTTTATTTTAAATGTATGTTGTATATTAAGAAGACGACATTGACCTGCGTTTTGTCAGCGATCCTTAAGCATTACAGTTGAAATATGCTTTGTCTTTGTCTTTGTGTTTTTCTAAAAGGATGTGAGAATTCACTCAGCGTGTACATATACTTTTCAGCCTAGTGCACATCAAAAGAAAGCAGAAGATTTTCATATCTATTTCTTTTTTCTTTGTAGTCCTCTAATTGCCTCCCAACGGCTTTCCATCCCTGGACAGAATCCTTAACAAAACATATTTTCCCCTCTGTCTTTAAAAAAAGAAGTCTTTCAGCCATACTCCGAAAGGGTCACAGTGTAACCTGACGATATCGTGAGCTGATTTATTTGCATAATTAAATCATTGTAATTCTTTCTTTATTTTTTTTTCAAATTTTGATAAGTTCTTGTGTATTTTAGGTCATTTTTTCAAGCTCTTCTTTATATGTTTTTTTTTTTTTCTCATACAATTTTAAGTAATAATATAAAAATACGACAGTTTTCTTGTATTATGTACAATTCACTCTAAATAGTCAGGCTGCAAAATCCATCAGATCTCGGTTTATAAGCCTGGCAGAAGAAGTGTAAAATATATGTGTGAGGATATGCCTGTGTGTAGCGCCTGTCTGCGGCTTGTCCAGTTCAATGAATTAAAATCCCTTGACCATAAACAGCTCAGCTCGGCCGGCGTGTGTGTGCGAGCGACTGAGCGTCTCAGAAGTGGTGTTCTGTTGAAACTCGGGTGTATAATAGAAGCCCACCGCAGAGCAGATCTCCATGGTCTCATCCTTTAGAGCAGGAGACAGTGATGCACCTGCTAATTATCATCTCCAGCTGGTGAGTTAAATGGAGATCTGTTTCCAGGGCCACCTCTGACCCCGTGCTCTTTACTTGACGCTCTTCAAACCCTGTTGGGGAGTCCATGCAGTAGAGTTTAATGAGGCCCTGTGTTTGCCCTCCACAGGCTCGGCAAGTCGGAGGCTGCACTTTCATCCTAAGCCATCCTCGCTTGATGTAAATTGAAAAGATCACAGCTATGGGGAGAAGACCTATAGTGGAAAGGCCTCTCTGCATAGATTATGAATATCATAACTGAACATAACTCATCTTTTCTCCCCCCTCCTTCTCCACCTCCTACAATAGCATAGTTATAATTGGACCCAATGGGGGAGTCTCCCTTTGATCAGATCATAGGCTGAATGACTTTACACTAAAAAATGTCACTGCCAAATAGGTTTATCACCTGTAGAGCTAAGCTTCCCTCTGATGCCCCCCCGCTCACATCTCGTTAACGTTGCTGAAAGTCTCATGGTTAATTAGTCTGACTGATCAATTATTGGCCATGCTTGTGCCGCCCAATTATTAACTTGAAGTTTATCACCGGCATTGTCTTTTTGTGAATTTGTCTGGTTTGTGAATCAAATATTGACAGAGGGCAAATCGAAGTGTAATGTTCATTAAGAAATTCTGTTTATTTGAAAAAAAAAAATATATATATATATGTATAAATATTTAAGTTTAAGTGATATTTAAATTACTACATATATTTTTATGTTATACAGAACAGGTATGTTATGTATGTTATATAGACCTATTTAAAAAAATTCGATGTATTTTTTATTTAAATAAATCTAATGTAATTGAATACATATGAAATATTATTAATAATAAATATTAAATAGTAATTATTATTATATAATATTATAGTTATTTAAATCTGGCTTAAAATTGTAATTATTAATACTAATGAAGATTTTTAAGTCAGATTTAAATGACGAAATGTTTTTATTTTATGGATACGGTAGAATTAAAAAAATAAAAATAAAAACAAATGTAATTTAAATACACCGTAAACAAATGAATTAATATTTTTAAAGAAATATAAATACATAGTCTGAAATCTTAAATGTAAAACAGAAATAGTGAAGACGTTCTTGTGCACAACCTTTTGTTTTATCTCCTCTTATTTGCCCACTGGGTATGCTACACATTCTCCTGAGTGTGAGTGGCATTTTGCTTTCTTTGATTCTTCAAAAATGAAGACTGTTTAACGGATTGTTTGGGGAAAGCGAGAGAAGTGAGGGGAAAAAAGACAACGCATGAACATGAAATATTAATATGGCGCCAACTTTACATAAACATAAAAGAACTTAGCCAGTGTGAATATGGAGATGACACTTGTTAATTTAGCGCCGCTAAACTTCCTGTTTGATGCTTCTGAGGATTCGCCACATCAGCTCAGGGACGCTGTGAAAAAGAGGCACGTCCCAATAGAGACGAATAGAACAAAAGACAACAAAACTGCAATTTCGTTCTATATGGAAAAATGCCACAGTTTGTGAACGGCCTGAATGCAAAACCTCTTTCCACAAGGGTCAGTGATGATTCAGTCAAGTGGTTTTCCTGTGTTCCTAAACCCAGCTGCCTCTTGGTATTCAGCCGATCACCTAAACGCTCTCGTTTATGCTCCTCACTTGATCTTCCCTAATGAAGGAAGCTAAACCGATTATTGATATGCACGCTGCTCGGTGTGAATTGCAGGCGTGCAAATGAATTGCCAGCAGATGGTTATGAGCGCCGCAGCATACGTAATCAATTTGGTTAACCTTACATTACCTGGATCAAGCACCGCTTCATGGTTCATCCCCATGTGTTTGTGCACCGCTGTGTCTCATGACAGGCTTGGATGATTCAATACAGAAGGCTTGTGAGTACGGGGGATATCTATCTATCTGTCTATCTGTCTGTCTGTCTGTCTGTCTATCATCTAATCGTATTTGCAGCCATTTTGTTTTTTACATCAAATAAATGAAATACATTTAAAAAAAAATAATAATAATAATAATTTTTTCCTTTAAATGTAGTTAATGAATTTATTTATTTTTTCAAAAACGTTCTCTTTGGGTCATGCCATTTGACATATGACAACATGAACTAACCTTTGCTTTCTCTAATTGTATACTATTTTCAGCGAACGTTTTAATGACTCTAAAAATGTCAAGTGCTTTTAACATCAAAAAAATTAAACATATTTTACTGTATTTTTATTCCCAGTCATTTTGATTTAACTTGAATTAATAAATTAATTATTTTTTACATATTATGACATTTTGCATCATAAATATCTCCGTGTTCTCTTTGGGTCATTCCATTTGACATACCTACAACATGAACTCTCTATAATTCCCTGTTTTAAGATTTTTTTGTCACATGACAAAATGTTTTCTTGAATGTACTGTTTTTTTATGCTATTTTTATTGATTTTAAGATTAAATAAAACATTTTTATTAATAAAAAGTCATTCATAAATTAATTTTTTCATTCATTAAAAATATAGTAATAATTTTTTAATAGTAATTTTTATTTATTTATTTTAATTATTGATTATTATTATTATTATTTAATTTTTTTTCCTATATTATGCTATATATATTATGACAATTTTATTATGAATGTCTTGGTGTTTTCTTTGGGTCATGCTATTTGACATATGGCAAAATGAACCAACCTTTGCAAAAAAAAATTGTATTATTATTTTAGAATTTACTTTTTTAGTGAGACTGTGTTGTTCCACCTTTTTTTTCTTTAGCCCCACAAATATACAAGAACAAAATTAATTCAAAAATCAAAAACATGTTCATCAGTACCAAAATCTTTTAAAAAAGCAACTAGGCAGCAAGTGGCAGATGACGGTAGTATATACCATGAAATAATGAAAGTATACATATGTCGAGAGATTTAGAAAGTATCTGGTGTACGAGGCAAAAAAAGCAAAGGGTACGAGAGCCCAAGATTCCCCGCCAAAGTCATTTTGCTCTGCGGCCGCACCCCTGCACACAGCACCATCGCTTCAATTAACAGAGCAGCAGGTGCTCTTGAGAGATAGAAGGCTTTTCTTTATTTCTTTCTCTCTTTTTTTATGGTGGGGGGTGACCTGTAAATGTGACACTTCACACTCTGAATGGGTTTGCCTGTTCCTCCACCTATTTCAGAGGTGTTAATTTAACTCTCTCTCTTTCTCTCCTTCAGGTCTCCAGTCTGAAGAGTAAGCTGAAAAAGCAGTCGACTGCTACAGGCAGCGGGGTGGCTCGGGCCTTTCTGCATGCTCAGGCTGCGCTGTTTGGCTCCTATCGGGACGCCCTGAGATATAAACCAGTAAGACTGTCGCTCTTCACTTCAAGTTCTTTGCAAAATATCACCTTATCATCACATTATCAACACTATGTATCGTCTTGATACATAATACAATAATTGCCATCCTGTGAGGCTTTTTAGTGCAAAATGTTTTATTTTATTTTATTTTCATGTTGAATAAGCCTTAAACTAAGAAGTGGCCGGTTTTTATTTTTGAGTCAAAGCCATTTCAAGACACAGAAAGGCTGAAAGAAAGGAAAAACAGGTGCAGGGAAAGGTGGGCCTGTCTGCATAGCCGAAATGTCAGATGTTGAAAAGCCCGGACAGTCTCTTTGAAGTCTCAGGCCCTTCGTGGTCTTCTCAGACCCTCTAAACTCCTGAAATGTGCCTCTTGGTTTCATGAGTGGCGTTGAGGAAAACAAAGTGCGCTCTCTGTTTGTCAAATGTGGCCACCTTTGTTGGCAAGGCAAGAGAGTAATTGGTTTGTGTAGACCCACAGAGCAAAGATACATTATTGATGTTTCAACGGTTGTGCACAAACTGTCTTTTCGCCGCTAGAAAAAAATACACTCACGCTCGAAGTCAAGTCTGCGCAACTCTTAGCCTTCAAAGCGGTGCCTCAATTGAGCATATTGTCTGCAAATCTACATGGAATTACTGCTGTTTTTATTCATTTTTTTTATTTTTATTGAAGCCCCTCAGTCATGCCACTTTCATTTGCTTCGCATTTGCTTTAAATCACAAGCTCAAATACGGAGCGCTCTTTTGACAGTCGGCCCTATAGCTCATTAGGATTCTGAGAAGTCGAACAATTGAAAATCAGCCTTTGTGCTGCTTTATTTTGATTAATATTTCACTTTGTTATTACTGAGACCAAAAACACCCATCTGTCTTTGAAATGACAGCATTGCAGTGCTATTTAGCTGAAAACATTGCATTAGTTGCAATCTTTTATTATAAAATCAGTAATTTATGCATCATTCCTCCTGCATGCATCTGAAATGCGATAGCGGTATTTGATTTTACACATCCAGCATTACTGTCATGTTCTACGATAATGGCTTTTCTTCTGTGTGCTGCATTTCTAAAGAGGTTCCTCCATTTGCAACGAATCATCTGTGTGAAATACCGCTCTGCTTTATGGAGCCCATATGCTTTCCCATCAGCGCCTTAGCAGAACGGCAACATCTAACTGAGCTGTAAACGAAACAATGCAGGGAAATCATAATTAGCTCCCATGCAAGAGTCGGCAATCATGGACTTATATAGGTCACTGTAGTGCGATACCTCATGGGGCTCTTTTTTTATTGACCCCCAAGCACCAGGAGTGATGGTAACAAATGCGTAGATAAGACAGGTTTTAAGCCACGCCATTTAGCTACTGTGAAAGTGAATTATACAAATTTATAATTGGATTATAATTAGATCAAAAAAGATTTAGTCTTGTTTGTTCTGTTGATATACATGTAATCACACTCAATTCAATGTGATAATTTAAGTAGGAATGGCTTTACGAATATTTAACATGTTGAGTCTCTGTGAAAATTGTTAGTAAAACCATTTTATTATTAATAATAAATTATATTTATTTAAATAATTCATTTAAATACAACAGTTTATGTAACAATGATTTTACGGACAATTTACATAGAAACAGACAAACGATTGTGAAAATTGTGTGGAAAACTATTCTTCACTAAAATAGTCACAATGCGATTTACGTAGGAATGTACGTAGGAATTACGATAGTGTTGGGCGATATGGTCATTTTTCAAATCGTCATATCGCCAGCCCGTGAGATCGCCGATACACGATATTATCGTGTGTGCGTGCATGGGTGGGTGGGGGCAAGAGAGAGACTCTGTACTTATCATAGGCTATTTCATAACTATGTGGTGTTTTAAACCGCGCGGGTGCGCGAGAGGGAGCCTATGAAAGCACCAATAATTGAAATAATATACTTTCAAACATACTGATAAACTAACATGTTAAATATAAAAATTTTTAAAACAGCTATTTCATATATATTCAGATAAAACAGTCATACATCGCTATTAGGACCGCGCGTCCTGTGACAAGTTTGCCGCATCAGAGCACGGATGTTATCAGTCTAAAAGGTCTGCAGTCAACGGTGAAAATCAAAAGTAGATTTATTTTAAAGACCAACAGTTTAACACTAAATATTGGACATAAACGAACACGTTAAATATAAACGTATTTAAAACAGGTAAGTTCATATATTTGGAGTAAAGTTAAATTGAACGGATACATCAGTCATACAGCGTTCAGGACCGTGCGCCCCATGACGAGCCCAACGCGCCGCCACAGAAACAAGGATGAGATGTGTTCTAACATAACTGTGGCGTTAAACTCAGTTAGTGAGGGCTCGGTTAAAATATTGCACATATATAGACCAGATTACTTGTTAAAATGCAATGAAATACCTTATATCAGCAGACGATGTACGTCTGTGTTTGTGGTTGGAGACTCCTTCACCGGATACAGGCGCGAACCCTTATTTGCGCGAGTGTGAAATGCGGTGCTGAAGTGAAATAGCGGGGCAATTTGATAATAATAGCCGAATTATAATAGGCCACCAAATATTAATAATAATAATAATTTAATACATTTATAGGAGAATGAGCCTAATATTGTCTTGACTATCGACAAAGACATGTGATATCGTCGATATCTCTGACTATCGTCGATACACGATACTATCGTCTATCGGCACAACCCTAAATTACGATTTACAAAGAAACAGCAGAACAAATTTCTTTAATTATTCATAAAAAACGTTCATAAGTGTCACACTCAGTTCAATGCAACGATTTATATAGGAATGATTTACAAAAACAAATTATGTATAAACAAGCAGAAATTATTTGAAAATTATTATTAAAAACTATTCTTCATAACAGTCACATGCAATTCAGGTCAACAGTGCAGTACAACTTTTTTTACATGGTTGCATTCAACTTCAACATTTTTACATGGTTGCATTCAATGCGTCAATTCAGTAAGAATAGTTTTATGAATAGTCCACAGAAAAAAACTAAAATTTCTGTGAAAACTGTTCTTACATAAATAGTTGCATTCAATGGAGCAATGTAATACTGTAGGAAAAGTTTTACAGTTTACGTAGAAACAACCAGAACGAAGTTGTGTGAAAATTGTTCTCAAAACCATTCTTACATAAAAATTTGCATTTCACTGTGCAGTGCAATCTGTATAAGAATAGTTTTACAAATAATTACGAATAGTTAGCATACAACAAGATAGAATTTCTTTGAAAACTGTTAATTAACAATTGTAAAATTTATATTTATATTCCGTACAATTTATATAAAAATAGCTTTACCGATAGTAAACATAGATCCAAGAAGAACACATTTTTACATAGTTGCTTTCAAAGCAACAATACAATAAAATTTGCACAGGGAAGGATTTATGAACAATTCGCATTGAAAACTGTTTTCAACCCCACAAGCCCACAGGATCTCAAATCTTTTCTCATTGATGCACACAGACAAAGTGCGGGCTCCCAACAAGCCTTAGTTCTCTCCTGGCAACTTTTTTTTTTTTTTATCCGTTCATGCGACTCGGAGAGAAAGCGAAATGATGTAATTGATTGCAACGGGTGATGATGATAAACAAGCGAGCGCAGTCAAACAAAACATCTGTCTGCGAGTCTCGGATTAAGCAGCATTGTTTGCAGCCATTTTTGCCAATAGCGGACTGTCTATAGTCATTAAAGTGAGCTTTCTCGTCCCCAGGGAGAGCCAATCACCTTCTGCGAGAAGAGCTTCGTGGCACACCGCTCCAGCACCATGAGAAGTTTCCTTGAGATGGCCGTGAACCTGCAACTCTTCAAGCAGGTAGAGTGGAAACGAGTGGAAGCAGTTTTCCCCCTCAACCATAAATTACTTTGCAATGTTCCTGTTTTGGGCTTTTTTTATATAAATACGTCTTCAACATATTGCACAGTAACTCTTAGGGAATCTTGATTACACTTGAACCAACGCTCCCTCCAGCTATATTTATAGCCATGATATCGAGTCTCTTTCCTCCCCCCTCCGCTAAAGTCTTAATTTATACCCGGAACGAGCTCATTTAATCACAGCTCCATCTTGATGCACCATCCGCCTAACGTTCCCTCCAAAACCCAGATAGTGACCAGCAGTTCAAAGACATCTCCACCTCCCGCCCGTGCAGTAGCTCCGGGAGAGGCCTTATCTCCAACTTGGCCGTACTGCAAAAGGCCAGTACCGCTGTGCCCCGTTCTGACCATGAACTACATCCGCTTGGAGGCCAGCCCTGCCTAGAAACGAGTAAAGGCTGCCAAGAGATTGCGGGGGAAGTCTGTCAACGACGACCTGCTTTCTGTCTCCAAACCCCCCCCCATTCTACATCTTCCAGCGCCTGATGCTAACTCACGATCACCCTGCCAACGAGAGAGAGCTCGCAGCACTCTGGCATCTCCTCATTTTCCTGTCTGCACGGGTCCGGTTAACCAGTTCTCCCTCCAGACTCTCATCACTACTCCCTCGACACCTTCAGACACAGCACTGTTGTTTTTTTCAATGCAGTGTAGTTGCATTCAGCATATTTAGTTGCTTGGAAACGTTTCCCCAGCTAGCGATGCTGCCTTTTGTTCGTGTCATAATTGAACTTGAAGATCACAAAGCTTTTATAACACATTATATACAAGAAGTGGAAGAAATGTGCTTTGACTAGACCCCGTTTCGCGATCCCATTTTTTGAGAGCGAACTGTGTGCGGAAGCGTTACTATGAATTCCCCCGTCATTTGAGGTGTTAACATAAAGCTAACATAATAATAATGGTCGGAACCAACTCATTCATTCATTCAACTTGGGTGAGCAGCATTGGAGCCTACTCTCTATGGCTAAGAATCATCATAATTGTTGCGCATTCTCATTGGTTTGTTGGTATGTGCGTGATTTTATGCTCAAGAAAAGCTGTCCGCAAATTGTTCGCCCAAGCGGAAAACTGTATTGTTGCTGCCGGATCTCGATGACTGAAAATAACATTGGGTCCCACTTTATATTAGGTGGGCTTAACTGCTATGTAATTACATTTAAATTAATAATTTAATACAATGCATTTATTTTGTTCATACATGTTTTTACATTGTACTTGTATTGTAAAAAATACCTGCATGTAATTACATCTGTAATTAATTTCTGTAATGCATTTATTATTACACTGTTGACCCATCCCTTACACCTTAACCCTTAAACCTAACCATACCACCAAACCTGTCCCTAACCTTACCCGTGTCCCACCTTAATAGCAGCAGTATAGAAAGGCCACCTAATATAACGTGGGACCTCGCATTGTGCTTGATGCAAACTCTACTAAATCCAATTAAAAAGCCATACCATCCCTTTTTAAAGAAGACATTGGACATTTGACAATGGATGACTTCAAGGCAACATTGGCTGGAAAGATGTAGAAAGAACTTATAACTTCATTCACTAATATAGTTTTATACACTTGCAATGCATTTACCCTGAACATACCATTTTGCAACATTAATATAACATTAAAAATAAAAAGTGCCGTTATAGTAAACAATCAACAATAACTCCATCTTCAAGTGTTTGTTCCTAGATACCCATCTTTAAATATCCCCCAAAACAATCAGATAGGTAGAAGCAGTGTCCAATTAATGGTACAAGAGTGTGTCTGTAACCAGATACTGAAGGATAAGGTTTCGGATAGGTGTTAATTTAACCTGATCACATGCTGTAATTGAGCTGTAGGGTGGCTGAGGTTGAACCCTGTGGGTCTCATCACTCATTAAAGAGACTGTAATGAAGTTACCCTGTAGCAGAGTCCAATGAAAGGTGCTGACCCCTAGAGATGTCCTTACCCTGTTACTGGGACATCTGAGACCTGTTCTGGCCCATTGTTACTACAGTGGGCCCATTAAATTAATGTTTTCAAAAATGGTTCAAAAATCAAGAAGCACATGTGATTTGTTAGTGATGTGATAGAGAGAGAGAGAGAGAGAGAGAAGCATACACTCTTAAAAATAAAGGTTCTTTATTGGCATCAGGGGTTCTATGAAGAACCTTGAACATCCATGGAACCTTTCAAATACAGAAATGGGTTCTTTATAGTCGAAAAAGGTTCTTTAGATTTTTAAAATGTTCTTCAAAATGGTTCTTTTAGGAACCAAAAATGGTTCTACTATGGCATCACTGCAAAAACGCACTTTTGGAACCTTTATTTTCAAGTGTATAAGCATTTCAATGTATGTTTTATATGCAATATGAAATAAGTTATATACAGCATTTCTAATGTAAACATTTTATACAAATACATATGCAGGTATGTGCTGCTAAAGTATAAAAAGAACTGTTTTAATGCATACTTACAAGTATTTGTCTGGTACTTTTTATTAGATGTTGAACAAAACAAAGCATTTTCAAATGCATTTATTATTTAATAGTTTTTAATTTAATCATAAGGTAAAAATAGTACATCACATAGCTGTATTAATGTTGGAAAATTAAACTACGGGTAAACTGCAGATCCTTAATGTATTCCTTGATTGCTTTTATCCTTTAAGTTTGTTTTTGAGTTTATGGACCAAAATAAATATGTATAGCGGTAATATAAAATGATGGTTTACAACAAACCCATATTTTCTTGTTCATATAGCATTGTTCAAATTATTAAGGTGCTCTATATTGTATCTTTTTTGCTTTTATATCTTCATATAATGTTTTATTGTTATTCCTGATATCGTTATTAAATCTATTATTTATCTGTAGTATATTTATTCTGTTTAATTATTTAATTAATTTATCCTTAAAATACAAAAATGTATTTATTATACATATTCAATATAAGTTCCCACATCCTTCCTTAAATTTAGCTACCAATACTCAAGTGGAGGTGACTTTTTCATTTGCTTTGACATGCACTATTCAGATTTTGTTCAGAAAATATATTTTTAGGAAATATATTTTATATATTTAGAAAATATATTTAAAATCTAGTTATCTATCATTTTGTTTCCTTTTTTTGTTACACTTAGAACTAGTTTCAAATAAAGTTTATCTTCATACTTTGGAAAATAAAATGTCATAGGCCTAGTTTTAATAGGCATATTTATTAGATCCCTTTTATGTCGTCTACGTGACAAGAGAGGAAATTAAACTTCCCAAAAGGCATTACTCACACAACATTCTCCTCTGCCATGTTAATCCATCACCTGATGTAAATTACACACAGTGACCACGTCTGGAGCAGTCTAGATGGAATTGTTTTGGTGTTGTTCTCCAACCCCCTTCTTCCTTAATAACCTGTGATACTTTAATTTATGACGGCAGTTCATTGAAGGCAGACTGGCCAAATTAAACGCAGGAAGGGGCTTTACAGACGTCTATGAAGAGGAGATCACAGAGGGGCGCTTCTGTAGAAGTGAGTGCCACCTCTCCATCTTTCAATGAGTGAAAACACACTTGTATGACTTTTACTCTCAGGAAACAGTAGCTATAATAACATTAGGCATTGTGCAATGTACAATTTTAACAGAAGGAGCCAAAAATGAAATTGGCTAACCTTCTTCTGTGAAAATAAGAAATATTGAAGAAGGTCCATACTGCTCTTTTCCATACAAATAAAGCAAAAGTGAGTAGTTGTCAAGCTCTAAAATAAAAAAAAAGCTCCAATAAGAGACATTTTATTTTAAAATTAGTTATTCAAACAATTTTTTTTTTAGTAAACAAAGTAGCTGTTTCACTAAGTCGTAGATTTGTATTCTTTTATTTAAAAGTTGTCAGATTCCTTCTAAATATTATTTATAACCTGTTGCACTATGAATTAATAAAAAAGGAAATCATATATTTCTGAATATACATACACTGCTATTCAAAAGTTTGGGGTTGGTAACATTCTTTGCACAGTCGTCTCTTATGCTCACCAAAGCTGCATTTGTTTGATTAAAAGTACTGTAATATTGTGAAATGTTGTTTTTTTAAAAATACATTTTAAAATGTAATTTATTCCTGTGATTGTAAAGCTGCATTTTACAGTTCATTGTCATATGACCCTTGAGCTGATTTGGTGCTAAAAAAAAAATTAAAAAAATTCATATTTTCAATGTAGTACATTTTTCTTTGATGAATAGAAATTTCAAAAGACAACATTTATTGATATCTTACTGACTCCAACCTTTTGTAATATATCTCGTGTATTTTTTCTGAATAATATTTTATCCTGAATTTAATATTAACACTCCCATGCGGCACTGTTTTTTAGGTAATTCGAGGTCTTATCAGCAGTGGATTCACACCAAAATGGTAAGCAGCAGGCAATTATTCGTTTTTCTGCTCATAATGTTAATGTTAATTTCGGCTGAATTATTAAGCCCAAAGCAGCTGAGCGCCGTTATTATTTCCTGTTGGTTATGAGGTGATGAGACGTATCCAGTTGAGCGAATCGCTTGAAAGTGGAGATGCGATGCCAGGGAAGATGGTGAGAACTGTGGCGTGGGACAGTTAAGATGTTGAGACAGGCTTGATATGATGTGACAGCCAGTCATCGGAGATGACACAAGACTTCTGGCAGGAAACACAGCCATTACTCGATAGATTGAACAAAAGAAAAACCCTCTTTTCTTCTCTCCTTCCCTCTGCTGTCTTCCTCTCACCTCTCTCTGTGCTGTCTCTCCCGCCTGTTTTCTTTTTGACTGTCTCTTTGCGTTCTCTCCCTCCCTTCTATCCATCAGCCGGAGCCGAATTAGTTCTCTGGAGTGCCTTTTTCAAAAGGTTTTGTGTAAAGTTCACATCCTCTGACTGACACAAATCCATAAGAAAGGGCCGCGGCGCCGTCATGTCGGTCAAGGCTTTGGGATGTAAACTCGGCAGCATTCGGCACATTTCAGAGGTTTAGCATGTTAGCCTTGCAGCATTCATCTGGTAAAGACCGATGTTACCCAGGAACGAGAGATGACAAGAACAAGAATGAGATCATCACTCTCTGGTGCCACACTCGTATAAAGGGACTAGACCTGGTTGATAGTTTTTAATGTCAAAGGTGTTTCTCATTGCTTTGGGGCAAAACAAATGTTTTGACTTGAGGAACAAGGTGTTTATTCAGCCGTTAATGATTTGTCACAGTAAATGTATGTTTATTTTATGTGAGATAATATATATTATATAGATATATTCTCAGCAAACTGTTCTCTTCTCCATAGCGGCAGAGGGCAAAACCGGTCGTGAAAAACCTTCAAATGGTAAGTTCACAGTGGAAAGGGTGTTCTAACCTTGGATTTAACAAAAACAACTCCATATATTTGCTGTAATCAAATGTGGGATTACAGTATGGTGCTTTATTTTCTTTCATGTCATTCCAAAACTGTATTGCTTTTTCATCTGTGGTACATAAAAGATATTTTGTTGTATATTATAACATATGTTGTGATATACCTGAATAGTGTTTTTGTCCATACAATGGAATTAAATAGGTACCAATGTTGTTTGGTTTCCAGTGTTTAAAATATCTTTTTTTTTTTTGTTCCATTAACCTGATTTTTGTAACCTTATTAATTAGTGTTCCAGTTGCTAGAAATATGAGTCTGAAATCCTGCATATCCCTGTATCAATCAGAATTTTGTGTCTTTGGTCAGTTTAGAAATTTTGGTAAACAATATTTGGAATATTTGATAGTTTTTCCTTAAAAAGTGAAAGTGGTCTACATTTAGCAATTCACCGAACTCTTGCAATGCTATTGATAAGAACTTGATAGATAATTAAGTTTGAATTAATTCAAGTTGATTAAGTTATTGTGTAGAAGTACTAAGCCTAAATATGCAGTCACATTAATGACATTTAGTCACAATTTTGCCTAAATTCTGTCAAAATTTTGCCAAACTTTTAATGTTGAAAAAATCAATTAAATGGCGGTTAAAAGTCACTTTCGAACCATGCAGCTTTCTTTGGGTCAACCCGATGAATCTGCATGACTAAATCGAACACGAGAGAAACCTCAATTGCTCCTTCTGAATCACTTCATTTGCAGTTGCCTTGTTCCACAAGTTGTTTGTCTTCCTTTCAACCTGTTTTATCAAATCAGCTAGATGATATTGTCTCTACTATGAAGTGTTCTGGTTCTAAGTTAGATATTATTCCTGCACGTCTTTTTAAGGATGTTTTTCAGACTATTAGTCCTATTGTAACAGCTATAGTGAACAGCTCTTTAGCCAAAGGTGTTGTTCCAGCCAGTTTTAAACATGCAGTTGTGCAACCTCTGCTGAAAAAACCTCAGCTTGACCCAGCAATGTGCTGTAACTATCGACCAATTTCTAAGTTGCCTTTTATCAGCAAGTTTTTAGAGAAAGTAGTGTTTTCACAACTTCAGTATTTTTTTGATTCTTTTAGTGTTTTAGATAAGTTTCAGGTTTTAGATCATTACACAATACTGAGTCAGCTCTATTGAGAGTTACAAATGACATGCTGCTTTCTCTGGATTCAAGTGCTTGTGTTGTGCTGATATTGTTGGACCTGAGCGCGGCATTTGACACCATTGCCCATAACATTCTTCTTGATCGACTTGAATGTATGGTAGGTATTCGAGGCACTGCATTAAAGTGGTTTGCCTCAAATCTTGAGAACAGGACTTTTTCTGTAAATTTAGGAAATTTTTCCTCATCCTCTGCACCTGTCTTGCGTGGAGTGCCCCAGGGATCCATTTTGGGACCTTTACTGTTTTCCCTTTATATGCTTCCCTTGGCCCACATTTTTCAAAAATACAGTATTTCATATCATTGTTACGCAGATGATTCTCAGTTTTGTCTACCAGTAAGGCTTGATACTGCTGTTTCATTTGATGTATTATTGAAATGTGTACATGATATTAAGACATGGATGTCTAATAATTTCCTGCAGTTAAATGAAGATAAAACTGAGGTTTTAATATTAGATTGTCCTGCACACTTGTCTCCTGCTTTGGAAGCTCAGTTAGGTCCACTTTCAACTAATGTACGCAAACAAATCAAAAACCTTGGAGTGATTTTTGACTCTTCTCTATTTTTTGATAAACAAATTAGTGCTGTTATTAGAGCAAGTTTTTCCATTTGAGATCTATTGCAACGTTGAAGCATCTTCTTTCAAAGAAGGATATGGAAGTTGTGATTCATGCACTTGTTACATCTCGATTGGATTATTGTAACTCTCTTTATTCTGGTCTTCCTCAATCTTCATTGTCACGATTGCAAGCTGTTCAAAATGCTGCAGCAAGACTTTTGACTGGGTCTAAAAAAGAGGCATCACATTTCCCTTGTTTTATCATCCCTTCATTGGCTTCCCGTTAAATTGAGGGTTGATTTAAAAATTCTTCTGTTTGTTTGTAAGGCATTGTCTGGTTGTGCACCGTTATATCTCTGAACTTCTTGTGCCATGCTTCTAACTGTGCCACGGTGTCGGTACAAATCAAAGGGTGATCAGGCTTTTTCTGTAGTTGGCCCCAAGCTTTGGAATGGTCTCCCTTATCATGTGAGATCTGCTCCTTCTCTGGACAATTTTAAGTCTAGACTCAAATCTTATTTTTACTCTTTAGCCTTTGTATGCGTGTAGTTGTTGTTTTTATTAGTAGATTTGTTTGTACACTGTACAGCACTTTGGATCAATTTATATTGTGTTTAAATGTGCTTTATAAATAAATGTTGTTGTTGTTGTTGTTGCTAAATTTTGCCAGGCAATGGTAAATGTGACCACAGCCAAAGACTATAGATATACAAAGACAGTTCACTCCTGTTACTTATGAATGGGAGAAACTGCAACATGCAGTATGGCAGAATATACCCCGCCTTCTAAATGAAAGAGCCAGTCGCTGATTGGTAAAATTATCACGTCACTGCAGTGGCTGTTAGAAACTCCGGTTCCCATAGAATATGTAATTTAATTGTGAGTTCGGCAAAAAGTTTTTGAGATTTCAGGATTCTCCTATTCTTTTAGATAGGGCTTGGTCTTGGATGCCTGAAATAGCTGCCCGGAGGCGTTACAAATATGGTCGCCGAGTAAACAAACTTTCCTTGAAAGGGGCTTGCTGCAGCTTAATAAATAGCAAAATCAAATGACTTTCCCTCTTATGTGCCACATAAAAGAAGATATTTTGAAGGTATTTTGAAGAATGTGGTAACCAAACAACCTTGGAGCCCTTTGACTTTCATTGTATGGGGGAAAAAAAAAACGTGAGGGTGAATAAATAATGGCAGAATTTTCATTTTTCAGTGAACTATCCCTTTGATGTGATTGACTTCTCTGTTTTTTTAACATTTCATTGTTGGTTATGGTTTGATTTTTTCCAAATTTTGTAGTTCCGCTATTGAGTAGCTTTTCTCTCTTTTGAAAGGCCAAAGATCATGCAAAACGGAAAATACGCGACATGAAGGACAAGATTACACAAAAGGTGAGTTATTCAGAGTTCTCATCCTGTCAGAACCAAACATTTTGTGCGTTCGAAAGCATCTACGATCCCCAGAAATGCTGTCTGGATAGGCAGCTCACAGTCTCTCACATTCACACTCATACAGGCTCATGCACACACACTATTTAAGATGGATCACGTGACTTCACCCATGGCTCGCGCTCAGGGTTTTAAATGGCTGGTGAAACCTGCTTAGTGCTTCGTTCGGGAGTGTACATTTCTAACAAGTGCGCCTCTGGCGATGGCCTGTCATGTCAACCCCCCTCCCCAGCACCACCTTTCATATTTTTTGCATATTTCATCAGTGAGCGAGTGATTTCTTCAAAGCTAATGTAACGAGATGTATGTTTCCATAACACTGATGTCTTTGATAAGGCAATTGTGGCATGAACTGTCAGGCCAGGAGCTTGGAAAGGCGGCCCTGAGGAGACGAGACCTCTCACAGTTGATACGCTGCTGCTGTCTGTTCAGCTTCAGCTAAACCAAAACAGATTTGAACAAGACGGCGCTCAAATGAGTCTGTGTTATTGGGTGTGCCTGCGTTTGTATAAATAATCATGCAGTACAAGGCTCAAATGGGCTTGTAGCATAGCAAATTGCACACAATAAAACTGGGTACAAGTATTGTGTGATTTTCAGCAGGATGCTTAAAAGAAGGAAAGGTGTTGTCACATTAGGGCAATTTCGCCTAAATTTCCCAGGCAAAAAATTATCATCAATGCGTGAAGCACAGCGTTTGTAGAGAAGTCACTTTTAACTTTAAATTAAATACGGATGAAATCTGTATAGGGGACTTCTTTGCTCTCACTGGACTGGATTTCGCCCACACAATTTCTAAGATTTTGTCTGTAAAATTTCACAGAGAAACAGTAAATGTGACCGCACTTAAAGTAATGAAAAAATCAAATGACTTTTTCTGTGGAACACAAAAGATATTTTGGAAAATGTTGGAAACCTTTTTAAATAACACTGATGAATTGCACACAATAAAAATGAGTAAATATTAAGAATATTAAGTATTTTGTGTGATTTCTCAATTTCCCTCTCTTTTTTTTACTCCGCAAGATGCTGAAGTGAGGAAATGTCTGGTCACATTAGGGAAATATCAAATTTTCAGAGAAATTTTATAGGCAAAAAAACGGCCATTGTCAATAGTGTAGCGATGAACAGAAGTCACTTCCATACCAAACAATTTTTGTTGGTGAATGCAAAAAAAA
>NW_015631074.1:872754-875623 GCF_001515625.1 Sinocyclocheilus rhinocerous | reverse complement strand
TTACAACAAAGGGAACTGTTTTGGTGGGAAATGCAAAAAAAAAAAAAAAAAAAGACTAACGACTAACTTAAAAGTGAGTGAAATCTGTGTAGGAAACTTTTTGATCTCATGCTAAGCTCCAAATCATGTGAATTCCTATTGAAATTTTCTTATTGAAAGATTTTGCCACAGAGCAATGATAAATGTGATTGTACCTTAAAGGGTTAGTTCACCCAAAAATGAATATGTTGACACATTTTGTCAAAAAAGCCGGTATTGTCCACTATCAAGGCATCGCGAGTTCACGTATAACTGCAGAAGCTGACAAGCGCCCTTGTTGTTTTTGAACAGAAGCCGATAAGTCAATTTTAGCGAATCAGCGCACTGTATTCAGATCAGGTGACAAGGCTACTTTCATTTTGAAAAGACGTGCTAGCTGAGAGGAGTTCGTCAAAAATTTATTTTATAAATTACCTGTATTTGTTTGTTATTAATACTTAATCAAAACAATCCAACTGCAGTTTGATTGATATTACTTGGAATGCACAATAAAAAAAAATGTGATTTCTGAAAATAAATACAAATGTTTATCGGTAAAAAAGTTATCGGTTTTTGCAAATGAACCCTTCATATTTTGAAGAATGTTGGTAATCAAACAGTTGATGGTCCCCATTGACTTCTACAATATTTATTTCCCTACTGTGGAAGTCAATGGGGACCAACAACTATATGAAATATCTTCTTTTGTGTTTTTGTGTAACATAAGAAAGAAACTTATTCAGGTTTGGAACAACATGAGGGTGAGTGAATGATGAGAAAATTTTCATTTTTAGGTGAACTATTGCTTTAATAAATGACAAACTCAAATGACTTTTCTAGCAACGCACACTGATGAATCGTGCATGATAAAAATGAGTATGTATTAAGAGTATTATTTTAGATTTATAAGTTTCCCTCTCTTTTTTTTTTTTTGTTTCTCGGCAGGGTACTTAAATGGAGGAAAGGTCCAGTCACATAGGGAAATTTCATGGAAACTTCACAGGCAAAAAAGACCCATTGTCAGTAGTGAATTCTGCGTAGAGAGCTTCTTAACTTTCACACGAACCTGCCGATAGCGCAAATTCCTATTGAAATGATCCGATTTCGCCCACAAATTTTCGTAACCTTAAAAATGGTTACATTTTTTAAAGAATGTAAAGAAGAAACATTGACAATTTCACCCAGTAAAACTGGGTACATATTAAGAAAGTACAATGCATGATTTCACAGTTTCCCTCTCTCTTTTTGATTCTTGACAGGATGCTGAAGAGGAGGAAAGCCCGTACTGTGCAGGTTCTCCCACCAGCACTAAAAGCCTCTCACCCAGGAGACTTCAGAGGAAATCGGTGAGCACGTACGCACTCTTTCACACACAGAGAAGGGGTTCACGGACAGTTCGCCTCCTGAAAGAAGCGCCCATTTGCACACCAGTAAGTCCGAGCCGACGTGGGGCGGCTTGATTGACAGCTGTGGCTAAAGCGGCCGTGTGTAGTGTGTGCCTTGCGTGTGTGATGCAGTGATGTGTTGCCAAGCCCAGGCAGGGAAGCGGTGAGCCCCCCATAGACGCAGGAGGTGGCCTGGATTCATACTATTCACTGGCCTGCCTCCATTTCCAATCTAAATAGGCCGCGGTTGTTTCACAAAACCAGTTTTTGGACTGGCAACGAGGATGCGGCTTTGATGTATCAATAACTTTGTTAGGTAAAAAGACTGTATCCTTCACCTTTCTAGCGTATAAAAGCCTATTTTAGTGTTTCATGACCATTTTTCATCCTCCATCTGGCCTTTAAATTAATACTTTTTCATGTTACTGTAGCTTTAAGATCTGTATTTAAATTAGCTCTGTTTTGACTGGAAGAGAGATAGGACCCCTGAACTTAAATATAGTGGTGTAGTTCATACTGAATAGGCTTGTCATATATAGATGTGTTCAGAAAACTGCTGTTTTTCATGATATGTGGCCATTAAGCATTTTATTTAGGCTTTATAAATTGTGTCCTAGTTATAACTGGGCAGCTGTAGGTTTTATTCACCCTAACACCTTTTATCCCTAAAAAGGTCAAACACACATGCACCTTCCTGTTCTGTTCCTCATACTGACACCTATAACCATGAGGCCATGAGCCAGAGACTCCCATAATGCCCTTGCTGCATCGATCTGCCCTCTTCTTCAACTTTACTTACACACTTTCTCTCCCTCTCTCTCACTATATATATATATATATATACTGTCAAACCAAACCTACTTTTTTTTACTAGTAGGTGCAGGACACTATAGTTAATTTATGTAAGTGAGGATAGCAAAATAAAGTAAACTTTGACATATTATACCCAAAAATTCTTTATACAGTGGACTACCAGTAAAATTGATAAAAAATTTAAAAATTATTCAGACACTTTGACCTGACTTAAACGTTTGTCACACTTAAACGATTCAGATCAAATTCAGAAACTAATTTTAATATTACTCAAAGATAATGCAAGTAAATACAAAATGCAGTTTTTAAATGATGATTTCATTTATTAAGGGAAAAAAGCTGTCCAAACCTGCCTGGTCCTACGTGAAAAAGTAATTGCCCCTAAATCTAATAACTGATTGTAGATGGCTTTGCAGCAACAACTGCAATCAAGCGTTTGTGATAACTGGCAATGAGTCTTTCACATCGCTGTGGAGGAATTTTGGCCCACTCTTCTTCGTCTCAGCCACATTGGAGGGTTTTCAAGCATAAATGGACTGTTTAAGGTCATGCCACAGCATCTCAAGTCCAGACTTTGATTTGGCCACTCCAAAATCTTAATTTAGTTTTTCTTGAGCCATTCAGAGGTGGACTTGCTGGTGTGTTTGGGATCA
>NW_015631074.1:811737-872589 GCF_001515625.1 Sinocyclocheilus rhinocerous | reverse complement strand
ATGCTTCACTTTGTCAGACAGGTTCTATTTAAGTGATTTCTTGATTCAACAGGTCTGGCAGTAATCAGGCCTGGGTGTGGCTAGTGAAATTTAACTCAGCTTTCTAAAATAATGTGGTTAATCACAGTTCTTTCATGATTTAACAGGAGGGGGCAATTACTTTTTCACGTATGGCCAGGTAGGTTTGGACAGCTTTTTTTCCTTAATAAATGAAATCATCATTTAAAAACTGCATTTTGTATTTACTTGCATTATCTTTGTGTAATATTAAAATTATTTTAAAATATATTTTAAAAAGTACATTTTTTCTGTGATGGCAACATTACTCCAGTTTCAGTGTCATATGACCTTTTATAAATCATTCTAATATGCTGATTTGCTGCTCAAGAAATGTTTTTATCAATGTTGAAAACGGTTATGCTGCTTATTTTTTTCCCCAAGATTTTTTGATAAATAGACCAACAGTTCAATAGATCATTATTTCTTTAAAATAGAAGTCTTTACTGTTACTTTTGATAAATTTTTGTGTCCTTGCTGAATTTTTTTATTTTATTTTTTTTAAATTAAAGTCCCTTTAAAACAATCTTACTGACTACAAACGTTCAAATGCTAATTTATTTAATGTATTAGACCAGAGAGTAAAACGAAAAGAGTATAAATTGCCTACTCAGACATACATTCATTAACAGTCCGCCAGTATCATGAAAGTACCTTTGCTTAATATTCAGTCTCTCTATTGAGGTGTTCAACAACTGTAGCTCAGCAACATGAATGTTGATCAAAAATGCAGAGCTGAATGGTGCAAGTGTTGATTAGCTGTAAAAAATATCTCGCTTCCGCTACACTTCCGGCATGAACAGCCAGCCCTTGTGCCCTTACATGCTCACACCTCCACGGCCCTAGTGAGAAGGGCATTGGACAAAAGCCACGGCTGGCCTGATCCCTCCCCGCCTGCACACCATCGTGACCGCTGACTTTCTATCCAGCCCTTAATTAGCGCGGCTATTAGTTGCATCCTTGTTGTCGGGGAGAGCTGGAGAGAACGGAATAGGCGGCGTGAAAAGGTGTGGAGACAGAGGTCCTCCAATTAGGGCTTTTCTTAAGGTGGCGGTCGACTCCCTCCACTCACCCGTCCCAGAGGAACCCCTCGGCTTTATCAGAGCTCTCAGGCTCATCACATATATGCGCATGTTCTGCTGTTTGTGCACCAGAGTGGATGCGGCGGCCACAAAGAGCCTTTACGCGATCAATGAGTAAATCAATCCGCTGCGCCGTTCAGTCATTGTTACCGTCTTACAGAGAACAAAAGAGCACCGGGTGAAGGGGGTCTCGGCGCCAGGCCAGCACGCTCTTTTCTTTAACGGACTTCTGCTGGTGTTCATTAAAACAGGAGAGATCCTACAGTATAATGAGACCTGAAGCGTCCTAGGAACCGTGTTAGTGTCTAAAAATATGAGAGCGCTTGTGGAAGTGCTTTAGTTTGGCATTTTATAATTTAATAAAAACATTTTTAGGATACATTAAATGATCATCGGAATAAAAAAAGTAAAAGGAGAATTTTTTTAAACAATCCTTTCTAGAAGTTTTAGGACCTAAAATAAACACAGACAAGGTGATCAGGACCCCAATGCAATAGAATACTTTACATTATAAATAAATAAATAAATGGATATGAAATATTGATTTAGGTTAAATGTCTTTCATTATGTGAGAAGAAAGAGAAAGTTGCACGAGAGAAATGAAACCAGCTCGGTTATGAGGGAAATCAATTGCCTGGAAAAACAAAAACTGTTTAGTGTTAGATTGCAATTTAAAGTGCAGAATGCAGTCAACCAATCAGAATGTAATGTATATATTTATTTTGAATAATTTTACTTACTGAACACAAATATGAACAAAATAATTTAAACAAGATTAAATTATTATTATTTATAATAATAGCAATTATAAATCATTATAAATGTAATAATACTCAATATTTAATAATGTTTTCTATTATTATTTTATCATTTATAACAATACACTTATTTATTATTATTATTATTATTATTATTATTATACTAATCTTATTTTTAAGTTGCATTTTTTTATTCTAATTATTTTTGTTTTGTAAATACATTGCGTTGGAGTTATAAATTCCCATCTATCCATTCCCATCTGTCTGTCTTTCTGTCTGTCTGTCTGTCTGTCTATCTATCTATCTATCTATCTATCTATCTATCATCATCATGTTTATGTAATTAATGTTGTGTGTGTGTATATATATGTATGTATTTGATTACACTTTATTTTAAGGTGTCCTTGTTACAATGTAATTATATATTTAAATACTGAGTAATAATAATTAACTACATGTACTTACTATGTGATTAGGATTTGGCTTAGGGTCACTTGCATGTAATTATGCATAATTTGATGTTATTATAATAGTAAGTACATGTAAAGTGTAACAAGGACACGTTAAAATAAAGTATATTTTATTGTTGTTGTTGTTGTTATTGTTAGTATTCTTATTAATATTATACTATATGTTTTTATTTTGATTCTTTTTGTTTTATAAGTTCAGTGCACTTTAGGGCTGCACGATAAATTGCATGTGATATTTAACGCGCATCTTGTCAGAAAAGCCGGTTCTTTAATCAGCGGTAAATCTCCATCACGTGCGTGCTTTCACATTGAGCAGCATTAACTACACAGAGCCGTTGTTCACTGACGAGCTGCGCAAAACCACGTTCATATTCGCGCGATTTTTTGCGCAGCTCGTCAGTGAACAACGGCTCTGTGTAGTTAATGCTGCTCAATGTGAAAGCCCGCACGTGATGGAGATTTACGGCTGATTACAGAACCGGCTTTCTGACAAGATGCGCATTAAATATCGCATGCGATTTATCGTGCAGCCCTAGTGCACTTTCACGAACGCTATAACAACACTTGCTGCACTCACAGAAACGTTGAGCTGTATTTTCTGAGTCTGGCTCACTGTGCCGAATCCATGCGGCGTACAGTATAAGGGGCTGGTGTTCAGGTCGAGCCTGAGGGCCTGTGAAAGCCAGACTGGGTGTCAGTAGCAGGGCCTGGGGCAGAGTGGAGCTGATCTCTATCTCCTGCTTATTCCCTGCGACTGAAGCTATGGGTGTGTGTGTGTGTGTTGCGGCTGCCTCCTCTGAGTGGCACACAGCCTCTGGGGAATGACTCCACACACACACACACGCTCTCTGGATGAAGCCGGCAGATGGATCCCCTATAGCCGTGGCCAGTTCAGCAGCGCTGCATATTAAAGAGTCCAAAAAGCTCTGTTCAAGTTGTGTATAATTCATACACACTTCCTGCTCCGGCTTATGAGCTTCCACCTTCATTTACATACCGCCCTAAGCATTGACCACTGTAAACATGATTACGTTACAGCTGCGGAACTCTTCAAGTCGTGAAATCAAAATGAATCTGATTTACTTTCTTAAAGAAATATTCCATGTTCAAAACAAGTTAAGCTCATTCGACTGCATTTGTGGTCAAAATGTAAAATTTCGACTCATGCCTCGTTTTCTTAAAAAGTAAATAAATAAATAAAAATCAAGGTTACGGTGCGGAACTTGCAATAATTGTGAATGGGGATCAGTTTGGGGGGATTTAACAGCAGAAATGTGAAGATATTAATCTTATAAATCCCTTACATAAATTTTTGTTAAAACTTGTGTATCATTTGAGCTGCAAAGTCGAAAAAAATATCATTTAGGGTTTTAGTTGTTACAATGTCATTAACAACGAAACAAAATTTAGTTGTTG
Source organism: Sinocyclocheilus rhinocerous (assembly GCF_001515625.1). NCBI lineage: Eukaryota > Metazoa > Chordata > Actinopteri > Cypriniformes > Cyprinidae > Sinocyclocheilus > Sinocyclocheilus rhinocerous. Next base: position 868,806 of record NW_015631074.1, on the reverse strand, counting down.
CGTGAAGTAAAAATTGGATTTAACTTTACACAAAAGGTTAGTTGTTACTTTTGTCACACTAGCATCATGTTAACACTCACATTTAATGGCTGTACTATTGAAACAATGAGTATTTTAATGTTCACAGATTCCATTCACTTCCACTGTGTCTCATTGTAACCCATATTAATTTTTTTTAAGAGTAGTGAAATGTCAATTATGAAATAATAATGTTATAATCAACATTATGCCACAAGTGCTGTCGATTTAACTGTACTATTCTTATAATACGCGTTCTTGCACATATTGTACAATATTTCAAAGAAAACGTTTTGGTATTCTTTCATCAAAATAATGAAAACATTTTTCACTTTGAGTATCCGTTTTCAATCAAAAATGAGCCACAGAAGTAAAATGGGTTTACTTGAAATTCTCTTAATGCGTTTATATCTACATCCAAGTCTTTTCGTAATGAAATTACATTTAGATATGGCTTATTCTTTCTAAACTCATCTCACGCAGGTTCATGGCTGTTTGTACGGATGTGTGAATGTGAGAACGTGTGAGATAGAGCTCCCAGTGAGAGCTTTGTGAAACCGCGTAGGTCTGGAGGACTGCCAGCGTCGAGATGGATTCGTTGGGTGTCAAAAAACATTGACGTACAAATGGAGAGAAAGCGCTTTTGGCCGGTGGACGTTTCGCTGCAAACAGAGAGAAGCCGCACATCTGTATGAGACGACAATGAGACGGAGATGCAAAGCTCACAGGAGGGGAGAAAACCCTCTCGGCTGTAACCAAAGTGCCACCTACTGGATGCTCGCGAACGACGCACACATCCAGACTCTTTCTTGCGCTCTCCTGCTCTCTGATATACGGAAAGTTGCTTTTAGCCGGAGCCAGTTGGAGGGAAGTTGCCTGAGAAGGGGTCCTGGGCTTTGTTTAAAGGGGAACTGCTTGATTAGCTCAGCAGATGCTGGCTTAAATTTTGGCTTGGAGGCGCAGGGGTTTTGTTTGCATTTTCCAGGCATATCTTCCCTTTCCATACCCTGCCAAGCACATGAGATCAGTGCCTGGTCTAAAATAGCATATGAAATATATAATGTAAGCCTGGCTATTAAATCAACGAGACGATTGGCTGCAACATAAAGCCCTGTTGCCGCTTCTTACAACTTGGCCACGCTATAAGCAAAATGGGATTTTCTCTTAAAACGGCCTGCCCTGACAAGAGAAATTAAGTTTAAACGGTTTTAAAGTCTCCATTGAAGAGCGTGATGTCTGCTCGCCGCTTCGAGTGAAGACAGCCCATTTTCCGTGTGGATTTGAACAGGCAGTTTAAGGAGCAGATGCTGACCTGTGGTGGCTCAATATGTCTGTGCTGATTTAGAGTACACGTAAAAGAAGCAAATAGGCACATGTCTGCTTGTTTTCCAAATCGGCAGTTTTGGCCTGTCTCGGAACAGTGGCTCGAACGGCTTTTATTATTTTATTTCATATCCTGATTCTTTTCCAGGCCTTTGACTTTGTTTCACGACTTACTTTGGAAAGAATGAAGTGACGGTAATGTTTAGAGCCGAATTTGTCTTAATGTTACTTCCTGGCATTCTCTGCTGTGTCATCCTAGAGCATAATTAACGATTTGTAAAGACAAGCATTGCTATTACCATTACGATTGTAGAAACAATCTGCTGGTTTTCTGATTTAAAATTGTACGTATGTATGTGTGTGTGTATTTATTTTTTTATTTTTCAGACTGCATCATTTGGCCAAAAAAACTGACTGATGTCAGTATGGTTTTAATAATAATAATAATTGTTATTATTATTATTATTATTACTCAATATAAAAAAAATAAAGAACATTTAAAAAAAATGTAATACACTATACATCGTAATGGAAAAAAATGAGTAACTAAGATAATAATAATTATTATTTTTATTTTATTTTACAGTACTACTGTAAAATTACAATATTATGTAAAAATAATAATACAATATTAATACTCTTCATTTTTTAAATGTTTTTAACTATTATTTTGCTTTTAGTCTTACATTAATCATGCAGCCTTACTAACCCATAACCTTAAATATAAACTTCTTTTGACTTACAAAACACCCTAGTATCTGCATAGCAACATGATTAAAAAAAACTATCCAAACACTTTAGCAACCACAAATCAATGTACTAGCAACCACTATAGCAATGTGGCGACAAACCAGTTAGCTGACAAATCGATTCTTCTTCTTTCTTTTTTCTTTTCTTTCTCTCAACTGAATGTGTTGAGAGAACTAAAGAATGAAGTGACGGTGAAGTTTAGGCCTGACTTTGTCTTACTGCTATTTCCCAGCATCCTCTGCTGTGTTGTTTTGAAGTGTAATTAGCCATTTGCTACGACTAGCATTACTATTACTACTCTTTCACACTCACAACACTAAGTATGAGCTTCCTTTGATTTGGTTCAGTAAGAAACTACCCAAAACACTAGCCACTGCATAGCAACATGCTAAAAACACATTAGCAACCACTAATCAGTGACTTAACCACTCTAGCATTGTAGCTGCAGGTTCTGTACAAGCTAACTACTCATATTTACTTAAGGTTTTTTAAGGTTAAGATTATTCTACAAATGCTCTCAAAGCTCTCAGCTTAGCTGAATAAAAATGAATCCCATGAATCATCATTTTAAAATAATTAGCATTTAGCTAACTAGCCGTTTCTTCTGGTTTTTAGTGCATATACCTGACTGTATGTGAGTCTGCTTTTTTGTTTCGGTAGATGTTTGAGATTCAGGCCTGGTGTTGCCATCCTGCAGAGGGCTTGCGCTCACCTTGTTTTAATAAACACCTCCGTTCGTAGAAAGCACCAGAGAGGGGCCGCTCTCTGAACAACACGGCCTGCTCCGCAACTCAAGGGGCTACAAACAGTGTTGCAGGGCAAACACACACACACACACTGCCGACACCAAATGAATGTGACACAGTTCCGCAGGTGCATCCAGCCCCTTCACTTAAGCCAAAGTGGCTTGCCGGCCAGATTTATGGCCCTGACACAGGAATCCATTAAAGCCTTTTGGAGGATTCAAGGCCTGAACCCCCCGTAATCGCTTTCATTATAGCTGCCGGCTACTAGCGAGTGGGGCAATCAGCGCCCAACATGTGTTCCTGTTTATTCCAATGGCAAAGTGTTCAGTACACGCATCTTTTAGCTATTTTTATGGACAGGGCAGCCGTTAACCCATTCATCAGGCAGCAATACCCAAAATGGCAAGAAGCTTCTTGGCCGAGCCATTACGGCGAGACTTGACCAGATGCACCCCGTCCGGTTGGCAACGTAGCGTGACGTTTTTCTCGCACCTCGGGCTCTTTAAAAGGGCTTTGGTTTAGTAGCACGCTTTGATAATGTGGCAAACGGCAGTTTATGGGCTACTTTAGTGAGTGGCGGCATGTTTGCGTGTGCGTGTTCGCGTCGTGGATGGCTAGTTAATGGCAAGCCCTAAAGCCTTGGGCCGCAGCTTGAAGCTATGCCCTATAATGCTTCAATTCTTTAATTTGCCAATTAAACGTGTTACACAGGTGCGTTATAAAAGCCGAGGGATTAGCAGAACGAGCACCTACGTCGAGGACAGGAATTAATGTTGTCACTCTGTAATGGGGACATGAAATGCAAAGTTTCTTTCAGGAAATGTGTTGCTTTAGTAGATTAAGTGGGATTTTAATGTGTCGGTCTTCTGTTTTAGCATCAAAATCCAAAGTCGTCTCCACACATGAGCCTGTGTTTTCCGGACAGTTATAACAACGACAACAATGACGACACAGCCAGCAGGTAAGGGTTTGAATTCGATTACAGTATGTTTTCCAAACCTTGTCAATGCAACACTGCCCTCTGGTGCTTTTTTTTTCTCCCACATGGTTTTTGAGTTAACAACTCAAACAACTCAACTGTGTGTGTGTGTGTGTGCAGAATATCCTCTGAGGACAGCGGGGAAGTGGCGTCATACAATGAAGACAGTGATGACTCTGATTTAGAGTTTCAGTCTGAAGTTAGTCAAACGGGGCAGATGAACCTGCTGGAGGAGATTTTGGACTCTCTCAATACATCCCACATTGAACAAGGGCGACTGTCCGCCGCCAAGAGCCTGGACTTTTTCAGATCAATCGAAGACCTAAACTACAATCCCACGGTGAGGGATGCATTTTATTTAAGTATTTTTAATGTTTATTTATTTATTTATTGATAATTGGTATTTCTTTCTTTCTTTCTTTCTTTCTTTCTTTATTTAAATAAATTAAATTATTTTTATTTAATATAATTTATTTTTTATATTAATTTTGAAAATATTTATTTGACTTTTTATTACATTTTATTATATTTTTATAGGGCTGCCCTCGACTAAGGATTTTTCTGGTCGACCAGTAGTCGTTCATTTTAAGCATTAGTCGACTAATCGCACGTTTATTAATAAACAATTTAATTCATTATAATGAGCCTTTAATTGCCTATATAGCCTAATAAGCGCTCAAGCACACGCATTTTTGATACTTTATTTGAACTAATTATTATTGCCTCATTGCTATTATATATGTATTTTAAGTAATTTTAAAGGCTATTGTTCACTTACATCTATTTTTATTCAAACAAAAAAATTTATTATAATTGTAGGGCCCTATAAAATCCGTTTTATTTCCAAATTCAGTTTTGTTCCATTTTCATTTTTCTATACTCTGTTTTAATGGTCAAATTAAATGTTATTAATCAAAAAGCCTGTCTAATTAATTGAGTTTTACGGTTTTATTTTTACCAAATTCTGTTTTCCATATTTTATGGATTGCATTTTAATGGTTCCATTAAATTTGGATATGTTGTCATTCTTACACTATAATACTGAACTTTGATTTCAGTGATTTGGATTATGAGATGGACGCTTGCTTCTTGTACTTTATGTTGCACTTTACTTTTGCTTTGAAAAAAGGATTTCATAGAAATTTGGATTTCATTTGGTTTAATAAAATATGCATGTTTCATACGGATTACATAATCTGACAATATTTGTTTTCCATTTGAATTGGGTCATTTGAAAGTAGTCATTTCACTCTCTATAGATATATTTTTAATGTCTGTAAGGCAAAGATATACACGGAGTTTCTGAGTTTCACGCTCAAGTTCACAGACAAAGACGGCAGAAAGCGCATCCTGTTTGCTTTCATTATTTTACAAAAGCGTGTTTTGTTGTTATTGTGAGTGCACACAAATAAACGTAGAGTCTTTACAGATTTGAAAGATTACTCTTATCTGTATGAGCAAAAATGAGGGAGTATTTTAAGAGCAAGTGAGCGCACCGGCGCGTCCACGCTACTGTTCAGCTTCCTCACTTCGCACAGACACAATAGCGCACATTTCTCTAGGTTAACATTAGATTGAGCGGCCATGTAAAGTTGCTAATACTTACACATTTCAAATGATAAGCCATGTTTGAGGTCGATGAATGATAGGCGAGCGTTTGGATGTCCTGCCCGATGTACCATATTACCACAAAGAGCAGCCATTAACGATCTGTCCGTCACGGACTGCGTGACTTCGCCTCTGGATTTTTTTTATTAGTTTTTTCTGCGACAAATAAAATTTTGGTCGACCAAGCCTATTCTGGTTGACTAACGATTAGTCTATTATTAGGGGGCAGCCCTAATTTTTTTATAAGTATTATATTTTTATAAATCTTATATAAAATGTTTTTCTTTGGTATTTTATTATATTTTTATAAATCTTATATTTATAAGATTTTACTATTAGACTTTTAGATAGATTACCTTTTTTGTATTTATTTGTATTTTTAATTCATTAATTATTTAGTTAATTTAATTTTTATAAAACAAAAATAATATTTTAAAATTGTATCAAAATTTGGGAAATTTATAAATTTTAATATAAGTTATTTTTTTATTTTTTTTCAGCATGAAATAACAATTTTTACCATTGAATTATTCCAAAATTTTACTATTGGATTCAGAAGTTACTTTTAGAAGTATATAGGGTACTGATTTTATGTTGACAACGGCATAGCCTTGTGATCTTGTCATTTGTACTGTTTCCAGAAAAATCGCAAGTCCCCACTGGGAAGTAGCCCCGCTCAGGTCGGTTGTGAAGTAGAAAACGGAGAACAAGGCGGATGGAATATGGGTCAAGATGACAGCGCCGTCCATGGTAAGCATCTCCCACCTTCGCCTCGACGCCAAGCTAGCTCCCGTTCCCTTCCTGTCCGTCCTCCCCTTCCCAATGACCTCACCAATGAAGAGAACCCGAGGAACTCTCTCCCTGAGACACCCAAAATTCAACTCTCGGTACCTTGCGACACGGACAAACCCAGCAGTTCGCAGCTGAGCCCAGACAACCGACAACCAGCAGGCCGCAGCCTCTCCCGACAGAAGGTCTTTTCAAGAAAAACCCAGAGGCCGTCCCAGGAACATGCCCAGCAGAAGGCAGCAAGCGGACAACCTTCGGTCCTAGTTCCGTGGGAGAGGGAAAAACAGCCCCAGGAGACAAATATGGAAGAAAGAGGGAATGAGACTCAGGAGAAAGGCTTGCTGGAGGAGATCGAGTCCATGTGTCGCATGAGCATGGCCCTCAAAAGCAACCAGGAGCTCACACACATCCGAAACAACACCAGCCTGGACAAATCTTGAGAAAACGGCACAACACTCCCGTCTAACCTTTCTCTTTTCGTATTCACGCTGTCCTCTGATGTCACACCAGCACTCGTTGCATGAAGTGTTTGCAAAGGTGTTTTGTAGTTAATGTGAATGTTCGGTCCTCTTATTTCTTACATTCGGTCCGAAACAACAAACGGTATCATTCAGAACTGGTGGTTGGAAAGGACAAATATTAGGTTTAAAGGGATTTATGTCAGCATTTAACATCCAGTTTTATTTATTTCAGCAGATGATTGCACTTGCGTAGTTTCAAATCACTGTTTCGATAAATCACTGTGGATGAGGGATGGATTTCCCCCTGTATATTTTACTAAATCGTACGAAAGTATTTAAATAGCGAGCAAATCTCAGCTTAATATAATGCCTTAAACAGATTTAATTTGCTTTTACACAGTATTTCCTGACTGTGCCACTGTAGCTGGCTAGCTTGCTAACTACTATCACTATCTTTTGCATGCGACACGTCTTATAAAGAGATATTTATCTAGGCCAGGTGGACGTCTCACAATGGTCATGTGATCAGTTTTACATTGCATTCTCTGCGTATTGTCTCTATTGTTTTTGATACTGTGTATTTAGAAAACATGTACGGTTTGGTTTATCATTGTCCATGTCTTTAAGTGTGCTCTGTATTTTTAATAACATCTTGATATGTGTCTTTGGTAATGACTGAAAATTCCGAATAGCTATAATTTTGACTTGAAATTATTTAACCTATTTTCTATCTAATTTACGTATTTGTTATTAAAGTAGAGATAATTTTATTTAATGTTGTTTAGCATTATTTTAAATCTGGTCACAGTTATGTTGCAGCATAGAAACTACCAAGTTTTTTTTTTGTTTTTTTGTTTTTAACCGAACTGTGTACATCTTTAGGAAACCTCTATGAAAACAGTCATTATACAGTTTCGCTTGGTTACATTCAATTTGATCCAGTTACTGTTCACCAGCTGTTTAAATTTAAACACTACTTGAAACTAGATAGTCACCACATATATTAAGGAAGTGCTACCCAAAATCTTTTTCTTCTTGTTACTGATGTGCATTTTTGTTGTAAAGTTCTATGGTATTTTTTTGGTATTATTTTACAGATGCATGAGCGCACTTCTTTATATCAACAAAGAAATATGATGTCAACTTTTATGGTACCATTCACATGTTCTTACTTTGTAGTATTGTGACGTTCTTAATTTTTCGTCTGTTTTGCTGTTGAATTCTTTTGTAAATTGAGTAACGAGCTGCTGTAGCTGAATCACTGCACTCTCCAAACTGCTTCTGAATGTTCAACATAATGCAACATATTTTGTTACACAAAAAGTCTGTACAGCTGATTTTATTCAGCTGTATGAAAGACACAAATGCTCCATTTTCTTGAATGTTTGCTGGTAGGTGCATATGGGATCTCCATGCGATCAGTTTAGTTTGTGGTGGTTGAAGTGCTTTCAGTGAATGAAGCTGGATGAACTCCGCCGCATGCTCTCAGTGCAGTTAAATCATTTTCAAGTGCAAATTAGGTAAATTAGGTCAGTCTGATGTGTTATTACAGGAACTACTGGTACCACTGTATGCACTGTGAACTGAAATAAATTATATGTCTATACAACTCACCTGGGTTGATTCATTTGACCACTAAGCATGTGTGGCTGGATTTATGTCATTTATTAAAATCACTAAACCGGAGCTTAAAGGGGTCATATGATGTTGCTAAAAAGAACATTATTTTGTGTATTTGGTGTAATGAAATGTGTTTGTGGTTTAAGGTTCAAAAAACACATTATTTTCCACATACTGTACATTGTTGTTTCTCCTCTATTGGGGACATAATTACTGATTATAATGCCTTATACTGTCTTTTTACGCGTTGCCTTGCATTGCGCTGCGTAAACATAAAACCATGTCTGCCTTTGTGATCAGAGAAATGACAAACAACAAGTGCTATTCTACACTGCCCAAAACTCGCGTTTGAATCATCAGTGACAAATTCTTTAAATGAAAACGTACTTACGTGAGTCAGAACTGCCGGCATTTTAGTCTAACGTTACTCTCCCAGGATCAGTAACGTTAAACAGTCCTCCATAAAATGTGCCGGCGATCCACAGCACTAAGTTGATGTATTTCCTCAGCGACCAGCACGGATCAGCTCTAGGCATGATGAAGCGGATATCGTCCTCTTTTGGAAGACCAAACAAAGTAGTTTCGCTTTCACAACGAAACACAGCGTCACACACGGCGGCCTAGAGTGAGCGGCGGTGGGCTTGAGAACGGCGCGGCCGGCGGATTCGACGAAGGAGCGTGTGACGACCCCGGGCTGGACTCCGCTTTGTCCACGGTGAAAGCCGATCCGGCGATTCACAGCACTAAGTTGATGTATTCCCTCAGCGACAAGCACGGATCAGCTCTAGGCATGATGAAGCGGATATCGTCCTCTTTTGGAAGACCAAACAAAGTAGTTTCGCCTTCACAACGAAGCACACACCGTCTTCACGACATGGCGGCAGCGGCAACAATACTACAGTTAGAATAAAAGTTACGCCTTCTTTCTTTGCTTGAACATTTGGGCGGTGTTATGCAAATCTTCCCACATAGTGATGTAGATATGTGGGGGTGTGTTAGAACGAGCCGTTTTAGGTAGGCGTGGTTGACTCTTGACTTTTATAAATAATATCTCTTTGGATTTGAGACTTTAGTCTTTGCAACTTTACAGATCTTCTTTATGCACCAAGAGCTTGTAACACTCCAAAGAGAAAGTAAAAATTGAAATCGCATCATATGACCCCTTTAAAGTATAAATCTTTTGTAAAATATATAGGTAAACAGGTGATCAGTAAAACTATTGTTTTTAATATCGACACAAATCAATTTTCTTTACAGAACAACCGCATCACATTATAACAAATCCACGTTTGTGTTTCTATGCTATCAGTTCAAGTGTTGATGAAAATAAAATTTACTTAACGAATTCAAGTATTTTTTATTACAGAACTAAAGTGACAACATTTGACACACGTAGGAGAAACTTATACACATGTGCACAGTAAAACTATACAGGAATCGGAAACGGCAATATCTCGTGAAAATGTGTGCGCGTGAGTCGTTTTTTTTCTGCATGTTACTTTTATAGTTCACTGGCAGCATGAACACGTAAATATATGACCTTAACAAGTCCTGACCAGACGCGATGCAACACTATTCCATTTCTTGCAAGTAGCCGTGATAAACCACTGAAATCACATTGGCCCGAACTCTATTAAATATCTTCTGATTAGCTGTGATTGTTGAGCAGCATTGTCTTGACGCACCTGTTATTAAGAATGCTTCACAATTTACCAATCAATGAATCCTAAAGCTCTTCGGAGGTATATACCAATAATAGGCGTTCATCACATTGTTATAAATGGGAGATTGTCCAACCAAAATTATCATTTATAATTCTATTATCCAGCTGACCATAGCTACCACATGATCAATGAATGAATATCTCTTTTTCCATCGTTTTGTAAAACCAACAAGCCACGAACAACGTGATTGGCTGATTGTTGAATGATTGGCTCAGATGAGTCTCTCCATTGGTGGAGGCTGCACAATGTTCCACATCTCCACTCTTGAGCCTTCCTTCTCCTGTCGACTGGGGCTGTAAGTGCCTCGTGTGGCCCGTCGGTTCAGCGTGATGACCAAAGCTGTGGCCACGCCAAAAAGAACCAGCAACAGAGCCACAGACACCAGGCTGATGGACAGCAACAGGTCAGACGACACGTTCTCTGCACTCAGCTGGGGGAAAGGAAGATGGGGTGGAGTCAGCGATGAGAAGTCAGTAAAAGTCATATTTTAAATAAAATAAAGAACAGACATGTATGGTATTGCAATTTATACACTTAAATTTGATGCTTGGCAACGTAATAAAGTTGTGTAATACGTTTCATATACACACATTGAGATTCTCTTGGCTCAGTCTTTGTCAGCGGCTGGAAAGTATTTCATTAGGTGAGCTACTCTCTTTAGATTGATTGGCACAGGCATCTGCTCCTAACATCCCATTCTGCCTCCTCCATCTGCCACCTCTCTTGACATTTTCACCACAGTCAAACTTGACGCTAAGATTAAGCCTTTTACTAATAAAAACATTCTACTTTTTAGCCTATACAAGAGATTAATGACAAGTTAAAATTGAGCACATTTTAGACTTACAGAGTTCATGTTCTGAATCAGTGTTTCTGAACAAATCAGTTGATTGGATGACTCAGTTATACGTTCCTACATATGTCCATGTTTTGGCCCCATCTGTTGAATGACTCACTCATATTGTTTCATTCCTGAATAAATCAGTGTTTTTAAATGAATCAGTGAACCGAACGATTCAATGACATTTTGGAGCCACTTCACGAATCGGTTGAATGAATGATACAACGACTCACTTTTTGTTTTGTTCCTGAATCAATCTGTTTTTGAACAGATTGGTTGAAAGAAGTATTTAATGAATCACTCGTATTGTTTCGCTCCTGAAATCAATCAGTGTTTTTGAACAAATCGGTTGACTGAATGATTCAATGACTCATTAGTCTGTTTTGTTCTTGAATGTGTCTGAATATTGAACAAAGCAGTTGAATAAGTGATTCAATGACTCACTCACATTGTTTGGTTCCTGAATTAGTCAGTTTTTAAACAAATCCGTTGCCTGAATTATTCGGTGGTTAACTCATACTTTCTTAAATATGTCAGTGTTTTGAAAGAATCTGTTTAATGACTCACTCATTTAGTTTCTGATTGAATCAGGGTTTTTTTAATAAATAAATCAGTTGAATGAATGATTCAATAACTCACTAAATTAGAGAGTCACTTGTTTTGTTCCTGAAAACAGCATTTTAAGCGAATCAGTTGAATGAATGATTCAACGACTCACTTTTGTTTTGTTCCTGAATCAGTCACTGTTTTTGAACAGATCTGTTGACTGAATAATTCAATGACTCACTAGTATGTTCCTGAATGTGCCTGAATATTGCACTAAGCAATCAAAGGAGTGATTCAATGACTCACTCATATAGTTTTGTTACTGAATCAATCAGCACTTTTGAACAAATCTGTTGACTAACTTATTCAATGAGTCACTTGTTTTGTTTCTGATTGAATCAATGTTTTTTAATAATGTAACCTTCGGAAGAAATCAAATGAGTTATATCAATAATAGTGATTTATTTTTTTAAATATATAAACGGTTTTATTTTAGTACATCATACTTGTGCTATAAAAATAATTGTATAGTGCCAAGATTCAAGAATCAGTATACACCACCAAATGCTGCTTCTCACACACTTTATACTGTAGAGTAGATGGACTGATCTTCAGGACCAAAATTAGATCATCCAACCCAGCCCTTCCCAACACTCGGCTCCATCTGTTGAAGCAGCAGCGACAGGCAAGAAGCTCATGGCCACAGAAACTCTGAGCGGAGCTCATCACCTGCTCTGAAGGCAATGTTTTATGTGTGTGAGAGAAAGCGGGAAAGAGAGAGACAGCCAGACTTTCCAGCAGACAAACGACCCTGTCACTGCGATAAGCTTCTCCCGATATATTTCCCCCTCGTTTCTCAGACCTGCAGCGATGCACTGCTGAGTTGCATTTCACACAGAATACTGCTGCGCCTTTCTGCTGGCCAAGCACTATTCTGTCGCTCTGAAGACACAAACTTTCTCTGCACTGCAGACGTGGAGCAGAACCACAGATTCCTCACACTGAGACATATTTATGCTTCAGCAGTCAAAAAAACACTAGCCCTCAAGAGCTGCGCTTGCTTCCCTGTCGCCTTGCCTCTGCATAAATGATCTATTTTTAAGTTTTTTTAAACGTATTGAAATAGTTATAGAACTGTATGAAATATAAAGTTATCCTGTGAACCAGTTTGCAGCTAATACCCTTTTTTAAACCTTTAATAACACCTGATACATCAGATACAACACTACAGGGACATTTAATTTTTGTGACAATGCAACTGTCTTTTCCAAGTTGACATCTATCTATCTATCTATCTATCTAAATAGGTATGTTGTGGAGTAGCGACACTAACTTTATGTACACTGGGAAAAATGGTGTTGGATTTACTTTAAAACAATTTTAACTCGGAAATTGCTAGTAAATTTCTTTAATTACAATGAAACAACACTGAATTAAACGTAAAACTTTAAGTAGAAAGACTTAAATAGTATTTTATTGTAAAATGTACTCTAATAATCTTTTTTTTTTTTTAAATCATTTTATAGTGATAATGTGTCAGTTCAGATTTGTCATTCGATTTTAATGAACTCGAAGAAGCATTGGTGTTATTTTTCGCTATTTTTGTAACTTTGCACATTCAGATTTACATCCAAGCAAACTGACATTCTTTCATTACAAGAATCGCTAAGTCCGATTCATTTCAGTGAATCAGTTCGTGCAAATGGTTGCACCGGTTCAATAGAACAATTCACTAATTAATTTAAGGCTACCTGCGCAGGTGTCTGTGCACCAATTTATTTTGCCGCAATATGCAAAATATAATATTATACTATAATATAAACAGCGTTGTTGTTTTATTCCAGAAAAATACTGCTCCGATTGTGATGCACACATGACGTTGCTGTGCAGCTTAAAAGTGATTTTAAGTTGTTGAAATGCAATCAGCAGCGAAAGAGAACTTATTTCGCTATATTTGCGCGCTCTTTGAGAGACTGTATCTGAGCGCTGTCAGAGAGGTGTGCGCATGTGAAGGTGCTCATAGAGCGCGGGAGAATTGAACATTGAGAATTGAGTTATTTACACATGTATACACTTGTATGTGTCAATATGCCCATCTTTGCAAGTATCTATGTAAACGCAGTCATTTAGTTCTTAAGTGAAAGCAGACAGCTGAGATAGAAAACACATGTGTAACATTAGATCCGGGCAGCTCTTAAAGTGACAGCAGTCTAATATTCCTCCTGTCTGTCATTCATGTTAATCCAACAGCAAAAGAGAGAAAATCTTCCACTGCTCTTGTCTAAATCACTTTGTAACTTTGATAAGAAGAACAATTTAATTTACACAGTGAAGAATATGCAGTGTTTTTATACATTTGTCCTAATGTAGTTTTATTGCTTGTAATTAGTTTCTTATTATTATTTAATTGCTGACTGTTTACTTGTCTTCAGTGAGCTTAAGTTTTTTTATTTTTTTATTTAGGCTAGTATAAGTAACACTGGTGACAAGAATTCTGAAATTTCTATGGTATCAAAAAATTTGATATCATTAAGTCCTTATTTAAAGCAAAAATAACTAAATTGTGTTATATATCATTACCGTGAAATAAAGTTACTGCGTTAAGCGTTCTGATATCATATATTCAACTCAATCAAATATCATTTGGCCAATTTATTGAAATATTTGCCAAGAAAAAACTTTTAAGATGATCTGATTTAAATGCATGTCAATCCCTTTAAGTAAAAGTTTTTGTTAGGGCCTGATTTTAAGCCAAGCATTGGCTAAACCATCAAGTGGTAACCATCAAGTAAGAGTATTATTCTCAAATAAAATAAAAAAGATAATTTTGTAAAACTATAAGAGTAAAAGAAACCAAGCGGTTAAAGAACGGAAATAGTAGCATCTAATTCCATAGGTGTGAACTGTAAACCAAATCGATGTGATTCTCATGCAATCACCAGTGTATCCAATACCCTTAACTCTGAGTAAAGCTGTCACAGCAACTGAAATACTGTAAGTTGCATCTGGAAAAAATCTCCAACTTGTTTCAAACTTGCACAGTACACACTTTTGCGTGGTCTCAGCATCCTATGGTGTCAGGATTACACACAAATTGCTGACTCAACACACCTGCCAGAGGTTTTACAGTGCCTAGTTTAGTGGCTCTGTCTATCAAAATCTGTGGCAACATTCTTCAAAACCTGCATGATGTGCCACTGGCACAGTCTCTGGATGTGTAATGACAGAAGAGAGACAGCTAAACAAAACCGACAAGGACAAACAACAGATCGATGAGGGATGGGATGTTTTATTTGAAGACAGTCATCTAAAGACAGAGACACAATGTACACAATCTAACGCTAACAGACAGATGAACACTATAAACTACTGTGACATTGATGGTTTAACATATATTGAAAGAATTACAGAAGAGTAGTTGATTTTTTTAAGATACAAAATGAGTTGCTCAATACTGTGATATTGATGAATATAAATCAGTTCTGAAAATGGAAAGGACAATCATGACACAGAAATGACAGATGAAATGAAACATTCAATGTTATTCTTCCCTAAACAGATATAAACTAAATCTATTCTGTGCTAGAAGTCATGTTTGGGTTGGGTTGGAAATGAATGATAATGCTTTTTAAAATCAAACTACATTTGTTATATATAATAAATAAACTTTGGTTTTATGTGTTGAAAGAACACTTAATTTCCCAGGATGCTTTCAATTAGTTGCCGAATTGGAATTATGGAATGGAATTTAAAATTAATCGAATTATTTGCTATACTGCAAAAAAGCTAAACCAATACACAACATTTAGTTGTATTAAAATGCAATTCAATAATTTCAGTAAAATCATTCCAATTTAATCCCAATCCTGATTTTATAATCATTATCAGAAGTATAAATCATGTTATATGAATTTAATCGTTGTTTATTAAATTACAAATGTACAAACTCTATGTAATGCTAAATTTAAAAAGTGAACAAAGTAGTCTCAAAATTATTTTCTGTGAAAATCAGTCTATGATTCTGACTTGAACTGCATTAAGTACAGTAAAAAAAAGAACCTTTGGATTAGTCTCATTTATGAAAACCGTGTCATCTTAAGGCACTAAGCGGTTTTACTGATATGTCATCTAAATACTGGAGTACTTGCACATGTTTTCCCCAAACCAACAAATAATACTGTCTGTGGTTAACAATTTCATATTTACAACTACATTTACTTAATTGATAAATACTTGAATTACATTTAAATTTCAATTTATATCTACAGGCTTATATACAGTATAACAGTTTTGAAGCAACATTTTTTGAGTCGGTATTCCATTCCAGCTTAATAAACCTGTGTAGAAAGCAATTACACTAGCCTGTTTCCTAGCCTCCACCAAAGACCTGTTTACTCATTGTCACCCCAGTCTACCTCTGGTTCATCGTCTAAGCGAAGAATGAGGTAGGAGAGCAATTGGAAGAGGTTTTGCCAAAACAAAGCGGCCATGTAAAAGTAAATGTCGCTTACGTCGACTTCGCATGTCTCGCCGGCGAAGGTCATTTCACAGACACACTGGAACTTGTTGACCATGTTCTGGCAGTAGCCACCATTCAAGCAAGGGTTGGATCTACATTCATCAAGATCTAGTTCACACCTAAGTGACAGATGTATAGTGAAAACAAACCGTATTATTACTAACTTAAATATTACGGCTATTGTTGTTGTTAATATTTGGTTCTAAATATGAATATTCCATGCATTCTAAAACTGGTTAATAGTATGGCATAATTACTACCCTGAAAATTCATTAACATATGAGAACTTGTGAACAAAGAAAGAATAATAATAAAGAAGGAATAATCACCAGTGACCCGAAAACCCAGGGAGGCAGTCACACATCATGTTGGTGTCAGAACAGTTCCCCCCATTGAAACATGTGTAGTTCTGCTGTTCATCACCACAGATGGACACCGGGAGCTTGGGCGGTCTGGGGATGGGGAGGATGAGGGGAAAGAAAGAAACATAACAGATGATGAAGAATCCATCCTCTCCTCTTGAGAGCCATGCAAGGGGCTACTACCTACTACCCCCCGCTGCTTTGTCCCGCACAAAAGAGGATTAGCCCACTATTAGAATAATGACATTAGCATGTGAATGGACCTCTGACCACAAGACAAAGAGAATACAATAAACCGTCGCCTTATATGGGGATTAACATACAGCTAATATGAAGAATCTGCTATTGTTATTCTGTAAGGACAACGATATGATATGACAAATAAAGAGTTTGAATGGTGGTTTTCTTTTACTTTACAGAGACAATGTGAAATAAAGGATTCTAGGAAAAGAAATAAAGTAAGTAAGAAAAAAGAAAGGAAGGAAGCAGAAAGGACGAAAAAGGAAAGAATGACATGAAGACAAAATAAAAGATAGCAAGGGGGAATGAAAGAAAGAGATGGAGATAAGAAGGAAGGAAATAGGAAGGAAGAAAAAGGAAAGAAAGACAGATATGGAGAAAAAGTAAAGGATAGCAAGGGAGAAAAAGAAAGGAAGTAGGAAGGAAGAAAAAGGAAAAGGATATGGAGAGAACATAAAGGAAAGAAAGAAAGAAAGGAATAAAAGAAAGAAAGAAAGAAAGAAAGGAATAAAGAAAGAAAGATATGGAAAGTAAAGGACAGCAAGGGAGAAAGAAAGAAAGAAAGATATGGAAAGTAAAGGACAGAAAGAAAGAAAGAAAGAAAGAGGAATAAAAGAAAGGTGTGGAGAGAAAGTAAAGGACAGCAAGGGAGAAAGAAAGAAAGAAAGATATGGAAAGTAAAGGACAGAAAGAAAGAAAGAAAGAAAGAGGAATAAAAGAAAGGTGTGGAGAGAAAGTAAAGGACAGCAAGGGAGAAAGAAAGAAAGAAAGAAAGAAAGGAATAAAATAAAGAAAGAAAGAAAGGAATAAAGGAATAAAGAAAGAAAGAAAGAAAGAAAGAAAGAGGAATAAAAGAAAGGTGTGGAGAGATAGTAAAGGACAGCAAGGGAGAAAGAAAGAAAGAAAGAAAGAAGAAAGAAAGAAAGAGGAATAAAAGAAAGGTGTGGAGAGATAGTAAAGGACAGCAAGGGAGAAAGAAAGAAAGAAAGAAAGAAGAAAGAAAGAAAGAGGAATAAAAGAAAGGTGTGGAGAGATAGTAAAGGACAGCAAGGGAGAAAGAAAGAAAGAAAGAAAGAAGAAAGAAAGAAAGAGGAATAAAAGAAAGGTGTGGAGAGATAGTAAAGGACAGCAAGGGAGAAAGAAAGAAAGAAAGAAAGAAGAAAGAAAGAAAGAGGAATAAAAGAAAGGTGTGGAGAGATAGTAAAGGACAGCAAGGGAGAAAGAAAGAAAGAAAGAAAGAAGAAAGAAAGAAAGAGGAATAAAAGAAAGGTGTGGAGAGATAGTAAAGGACAGCAAGGGAGAAAGAAAGAAAGAAAGAAAGAAGAAAGAAAGAAAGAGGAATAAAAGAAAGGTGTGGAGAGATAGTAAAGGACAGCAAGGGAGAAAGAAAGAAAGAAAGAAAGAAGAAAGAAAGAAAGAGGAATAAAAGAAAGGTGTGGAGAGATAGTAAAGGACAGCAAGGGAGAAAGAAAGAAAGAAAGAAAGAAGAAAGAAAGAAAGAGGAATAAAAGAAAGGTGTGGAGAGATAGTAAAGGACAGCAAGGGAGAAAGAAAGAAAGAAAGAAAGAAGAAAGAAAGAAAGAGGAATAAAAGAAAGGTGTGGAGAGATAGTAAAGGACAGCAAGGGAGAAAGAAAGAAAGAAAGAAAGAAGAAAGAAAGAAAGAGGAATAAAAGAAAGGTGTGGAGAGATAGTAAAGGACAGCAAGGGAGAAAGAAAGAAAGAAAGAAAGAAGAAAGAAAGAAAGAGGAATAAAAGAAAGGTGTGGAGAGATAGTAAAGGACAGCAAGGGAGAAAGAAAGAAAGAAAGAAAGAAGAAAGAAAGAAAGAGGAATAAAAGAAAGGTGTGGAGAGATAGTAAAGGACAGCAAGGGAGAAAGAAAGAAAGAAAGAAAGAAGAAAGAAAGAAAGAGGAATAAAAGAAAGGTGTGGAGAGATAGTAAAGGACAGCAAGGGAGAAAGAAAGAAAGAAAGAAAGAAGAAAGAAAGAAAGAGGAATAAAAGAAAGGTGTGGAGAGATAGTAAAGGACAGCAAGGGAGAAAGAAAGAAAGAAAGAAAGAAGAAAGAAAGAAAGAGGAATAAAAGAAAGGTGTGGAGAGATAGTAAAGGACAGCAAGGGAGAAAGAAAGAAAGAAAGAAAGAAGAAAGAAAGAAAGAGGAATAAAAGAAAGGTGTGGAGAGATAGTAAAGGACAGCAAGGGAGAAAGAAAGAAAGAAAGAAAGAAGAAAGAAAGAAAGAGGAATAAAAGAAAGGTGTGGAGAGATAGTAAAGGACAGCAAGGGAGAAAGAAAGAAAGAAAGAAAGAAGAAAGAAAGAAAGAGGAATAAAAGAAAGGTGTGGAGAGATAGTAAAGGACAGCAAGGGAGAAAGAAAGAAAGAAAGAAAGAAGAAAGAAAGAAAGAGGAATAAAAGAAAGGTGTGGAGAGATAGTAAAGGACAGCAAGGGAGAAAGAAAGAAAGAAAGAAAGAAGAAAGAAAGAAAGAGGAATAAAAGAAAGGTGTGGAGAGATAGTAAAGGACAGCAAGGGAGAAAGAAAGAAAGAAAGAAAGAAGAAAGAAAGAAAGAGGAATAAAAGAAAGGTGTGGAGAGATAGTAAAGGACAGCAAGGGAGAAAGAAAGAAAGAAAGAAAGAAGAAAGAAAGAAAGAGGAATAAAAGAAAGGTGTGGAGAGATAGTAAAGGACAGCAAGGGAGAAAGAAAGAAAGAAAGAAAGAAGAAAGAAAGAAAGAGGAATAAAAGAAAGGTGTGGAGAGATAGTAAAGGACAGCAAGGGAGAAAGAAAGAAAGAAAGAAAGAAGAAAGAAAGAAAGAGGAATAAAAGAAAGGTGTGGAGAGATAGTAAAGGACAGCAAGGGAGAAAGAAAGAAATAAAGAGAAGAAAGGAATAAAAGAAAGAAAGAGGAATAAAAGAAAGGTGTGGAGAGATAGTAAAGGACAGCAAGGGAGAAAGAAAGAAAGAAAGAAAGAAAGGAATAAAAGAAAGAAAGAGGAATAAAAGAAAGGTGTGGAGAGAAAGTAAAGGACAGCAAGGGAGAAAGAAAGAAAGAAAGAAAGAAAGATATGGAAAGTAAAGGACAGAAAGAAAGAAAGAAAGAAAGAAAGAGGAATAAAAGAAAGGTGTGGAGAGAAAGTAAAGGACAGCAAGGGAGAAAGAAAGAAATAAAGAAAAGAAAGGAATAAAAGAAAGAAAGGAAGAAAGGAAGAGAAACAGAGGATAAAAAGGAATTAAAAAGGAAATTATGCAGAGAAAGGATAGGGAGGGAGAAAGGAAGGGAGAAGGAAAGAAAAAAGAAAAATGGAGAGAAATAGAAGAATAGGAAGGAGGAAGGAAGGAAAGAAAAAGGACGGAAGGTAGGGAAAAGTCATAAAAAGAGAAGGAAAAACAGAAATGCAAGAATGAAGGAATACAGACAGAAAAAATGAGGAAGTAATGCAAGGATGAAAATATAGAGAGAATGGAAAGCAGAAAGAAAGAAATGATGGAGGGAAGGTATGAAGCAGGGAAAGAGGCAAGAAACAAGGGATAGTACGAAGGAAATAAGTAGTAAGGAGGGAAGAAAGGCAAGGCAAGAAAGAAGGGGTAGAAACATCAAAAGGAAATTAAAGTAGGAAGGATAAAGGAAGAAAGAAATAAAGTGAATGAAGGAAGGAAATGAGGAAAGCAAGGATGGCAAGAAAAAGGGGGTCGATAGTAAAAAAGGAAGTACAAGGAAGGAAGGGGAGAACAAATAAAGGAAGGATATATAAAAAAAGAGGATGAATCTAAAAACAAGTCAATAGTAAAACGGCACTTACACGCTCCTGACAACTACGTACCACGGAGCCTCTTCAATCCGAGTGCTGTTGTGAGACAGAGGGAACAGGAAAGAGACAAACAAACAGCAAGCGTCATTCTTTTTTTTAAACAGCAAAACTTTACACCAAAGATCTCTCTAACTCTGCAGTGGGGAAAAGATAGATCTATTATGTCTCCCGGCTGCCTGCAAGGCAGTTTCAAAGGAGTGCTATGAAGCAGTCTGGCAACAAAACATGTTTATGAGATAAATGGCTGCAGACTTGCCTTAGATGCCACCCTGAAGGCCTAACACAACCACTGGAGGATGGGCACTCTCAACAGAGACTATTATTACCATTACTGCTTTCAAATGACACGTATGGCAACAGGCACATCTCTGCAGCCACGCTAGCATAAACAACACCATAAAAGCAATTATATGATTTGCATTACCTTTATAACAAATCAGTCTCTTTGGGGTCTTGATTCATTCAAGTTGCTTTCTTATTTTAATGGGAATCATTGTGTGAGGTTTGTGGCCTGTTTCCATGTACAAAGTCTAAATTTCTGTTTTGCATTTTCTTTTCTTTGAAAAGTGGAGTAGCTTCTTGAGCTAAGGCTTTTTAACACTAGGTTGATTTCATATCTAAGGCAAGTCTCTTTTTGACTTGGTTCAATGTTTTGCAGAAGGGACAAACACTATTCCTTGCAGACGTATCTGTGAATTGCCTTGGTGTAGAAGCCTTAAATCAGATTTTTGGATGCACACAGCCTCCACAAAATCTGCTAAAGTTAGACGGTAACTCATAAACCAGCTCAGTCAACTAGATTCTTACATTGAAGAAAGCAGTGCTTTCTTGGCCAAATTCACCACCACAATGCTACGGTGGTTTCGGTGGTAGCTTACTAGGCAGAAGAGCTCACCTTCATTTCTCAAAGATATTTTGGTCCCTAGATATGCCTCGGGTTCCTCTTTTAAGGTAAGCCTACAGATTCTTTTCAACTGTTTAATCGCCCACCCACCAAGTCCAAGTGCTTTGACAAGCAACTGCACACTCTGAGGGATCACTTATGTTTCTATCACAACAGGGTAAAGATGGAACCAGTTACAAGCCAATGTTTAATAATTAGGGTTAGGACAGGATTCCACAAATCTGGCACTGGAGGGCCACTGCCCTGTAGAGCACGGCTGGGCAACTTCAGTCCTGGAGGGCCACTGTCCTGCAGAGTTTAGCTCAAAACCCTAATCAAACACACCTGCCTGTAGCTTTCTAGTGATATTGAAAACATTGATTAGCTTGTTCATGTTTGATTAGGGCTGGAGCTAAACTCTGCAGGCCAACCGAAGTTGTCCAGCCCATTGAGCAAGCTAATGAAGGCCTTATGAATTACCGCCAGTTTGATTAGGGTTTGAGCTAAAGTGCAGGCCACTGGCCTTCCAGGCCAGATTTGAGGAACCCTAATTTAGGGGTTTGCACAAATCCCCTAACCCAAGTATGACCAATAGTAGTAATGAACAAGTCAACTCCATGACACAAATTAGAATAGACTCACTTGCAATACGGCCCAGTAAACCTGTCGGGACAGAGGCAGGAATAGATGTTGAAGCCACGCAAGCAGGTCCCACCATTAACACACTCGTGACTGGCACATACGTCCACCTTCACCTCACAGTTGGTGCCGGTGTAGCCACTCTCACACATGCAGCTGTATGAAAGGTCCTGCACACTACAGTGTCCATGTTGACAGGGGTTGGAGGCACAGGTGTTTGTATTCAGTTCGCAGCGATCACCGCCCCAGCCAGGTAGACAGATGCATTGGAAAAGGTTGAAGCGATCGTCACAGATTCCCCCATGCAGGCAGGGGTTGGGTTCACACATCACCTCACCAACACAGCCAGTTTGGACAGGTTCCTTCGATAACTTATTGAACTTCTCTTTCTGTGTACGCGGGAATCTCACCTCGGCAGGACCATAATACGGAAGCATAATACCACCAATCTCAACATTACTCAGACAACCAATCAGATTCCAGCCAGACTCTGGGCCAAGTCCTCCTAGAAGGATATCAACGCCTTCTCGGAGGAAGTCTAGATTTCCGGTCATGGCGTCAGATATAGTAGGCTCGTCCTTTTCATCAAGAGGGACCATGATCCACTGGGAGTTGTTAGCCCAAGGACTGGCCATTGACAGTTCTACTACATGCCACTCTCCATCGGCCACTGGTCTTGGGCTGTGCAGGGTTACCGGTGACAAAGATGATGAAGAAGAAGGTCCACTAAGAAGCTCTAGCACCAGAAAGCCATCTTGAATGGATACCGTAACAAAGTCAGACCCACTCTCTGCATGTAACACTGCTGCATTGCGTTTACGTGTTCGGATACTGAAAACAATGCTGGTCAGGTGGCGGGAGATCAACCTATTCCCATGGTATACAAGAGTGGTATTGTCTTGAAAAGTCACATTTGAAATGCCTACATAAAATAAAAGCAGACATAGTTTATGTAACACTTCAGGGATAAGGACTTATTCGCAAAACAATCTTAAAGTCTGCTAGATGCAATCTTAAAGTTAAAGTCTGCTAGATGCTCTTAATAAATCTCTTTCCTGAGCCTAGTCTACAACTTAAATCTGGAAGATTATTAATCCAAAATACTGCATTTTATATTATGTAACCATTAATTTTGACTTAGTATTCAAACCAATATTGAATTATTTTTGACTACTGTGTTTTATACTTCTGATTTCAGATGTTCTAAAATACTCACATTCATAGCCCTGGTTGAGGGTCCGGCATGTTGCTTGTGGTGGGCAGGGGGTGAGTTCGCACCATCTCACCTCCTCACAGTGCTGCCCTTTTGTGCTTGGAGGGCAGTTGCATGTGAAGTCATCCCATAGAGAGAAGCAAATTCCACCATTCTGGCAAGGATTTTTCTGGAATGGGAAGACAAAAATGACACACAAAACTGTCAATTAAATGATCCATTGAATTTTTAAAAATATTATTTATTTTATTAACCATAAGAAAAGATTTAGAAGTAGTAAGATAAAGTGTTTGGAATCAAAAATAGCTTGTAGCTTGGAAAGCTTTTCCCCACTGGTTAAAACTACTGTCAAGCTACCTTTTAAACATTGTAGTTAACTACACATTAAATCTATTTCAGGGAACCATATGTTTACAAATACTATCATATGATAATATTTCTAGAGTCAACACACCAATTTATACATGATCAATTATAAAGTGTTGAATACTCAGGGACATACATTAACTGATTATTCATTTATTGGATTAGTGAATCAAATTGGATCAAAAAAATCTTTTGAATCCGCTCAGTGTTTGGGATTAGTTTCTTGATTAACATGACCAAAGTCACAGATGTAAACTTTAATCTAGGCCAAGGAGGATAAAAGCCAATTGAGATAAGTAGGTTATGTTCATATATCTGCAAGATCTGGTGTAACCTAACCATTGTCCTATTGAGAGCTCTTGACACTTTGAGGGCTCATGAAACATTGTAACTTACAGAGCAAGAGTCATCACTGGTACAGCCTGGGGTAACGTCAACCATGAGGTCAGGTCTGTATGACATCACAGAAGCATCAAGTGGGAAAAATTCTAGCTTCCTCTCATTGAGCTGCAAGTCTTGTAAGCACCCTTTAAAATAACCACCAAAGGCAGATGTCTCATGCCTATCAAGCAGTCCGCCAACATAGACCACATCCTCAAACTGAAGGGAAACAGGTTGAACATCCATTGCTCTGAATTCATGATCTGACTCCTGCAGAGTCAACATACCCTCCTTAATGGTAATGCAGACAAAATGGATCTCACCATTATTAACCACAGTTTTACCCATTAAAGTCTTCAAGTTGTTGACTTGCACCATGAGTTTTCCCTTTTCCAGCCACATCTTCAAGTACTCAGTGGTGCTGTTGGCAAGCAGTACCAAAAGACCAGACTCCTTCCGTGTACGCAAGAACATGGACAGATAGAGCGTATCTGATTCTAGTTGGTCGGTGATGGTGAAGACGGCATAGCTTGCGGAGTCTTCCTGGCCAAATCTAGCAGTAACGGACTCTGTATGAGAAAGAGAAGACATACAACTCTTAAAGGGTTTCTAGAACTATTCTAATTTTACTATTGCAACTTGGACCCTTAGAGGAAACATAAAGCATCTCCCAAGGTTTATCCTGTGATCTTCTACATTTATTGCAAGGCTATCAACGTGTCTACAGTAGAAGCATCTATGGCGTATCTCTATTGTGCTAAAATAGACAGGCCATTCACAACACCACAGTGGATATTTCCAGTGTAGACATGTTATATGGGAGGTCAGTCCCTGGTACTCTTACCCTCAGCACAGTTTTGACCCACATATGGTCGCAGACACAAGCACTGGTAACCTAGCCAAAGGTTAACACACTTTCCAAGGTTCTCGCATGGACCAGAAAGGCATCGGTCATGATGGCTGCAGCCTTGCTCGACATTCACCACTGAGCTGCTCAAACAGTTCTCTGGTACCATCAGCTGTGAGTCCACAAACAAGTCCCTCATGCAGCCTATGAATGAGCCAGAGCCCCCTCCCTCATATGATCTTCCAACAAAGGTGCTTTGCAGGGATGACTCCAGCTCAAGGGCACCGGTCTCTAGTTGGGCTGTTGCACTACAGTTATCTCCATCCTGGCATGGCTCCAGTAGTTGTAGCAGCAGGGTACCTTCTCCAAGCACGGCCTCTACCGTGTGCCATTCGCCATCAGATACATCCTGAGGCAGTGTCAGAGTCCAGATGGTTGCGTTTGGCTGAGGGTCACTCTTAAGATCAAGAAGCAGGTGTGTCTCCTGCAGCTCCAGGCTGAGTGAGACCCCTTCGCTGCCCCTCTGAAAGAGCAATGTGTTCTTCAGCACCGTGCGAAAGCTTAGCGTGATATTGAAGTATGTTTCTGCACCCAGCAGCGGGGTCTGCAGGTGCAGGAATCCTCCAATTGTCTCGAAGGAGAATACGGTGGGTGTCTGGCAGTAAGAGCCGGTGTAGCCCGGCTTACAGATGCAACTGTAGCCATGTACACCTTCGCTCAGGAAGGGCATGCAGGCCGCCCCGTTCTGGCACTCGTGACCCTCGCAACCCACCAGGGGCTCACTACAGTTGCGGCCACCATAGAGAATTCCATCTTGGCTTTCAGACAGGCAGATGCACTTGTAGCTGCCCAGGAAGTCCTCACATATGGCTCCATTATGACACGGGTTGGTGGTACAAGAAGTGGTATTTTGCTCGCACAAGGCACCTGAAAGGGGAGAGCCCAGAGTGGAATTTAGTTCCTTACAAATAAATGTTTAACAAAGATTGCTACCCAAGAATGAACTTTTCTCGCTGCAATTAAAAAACAAGTTCTTATTGTTTTTATAAGAGTTTATCCTTAAAACTATTTGCTGCATTTGTGCCAATTTTGTGTCTGTAACTAAAGAGTAGCTCATGCCAGGGATAACATTGGCATGTTTTAGTCAATAATCCCTCAGGACAACAAATATGCAAAGCTGGTTGCATAACACTCATGCAACTTCATGCCAGTGTGACTGCCAACTGAGTTTTCTTATTCTTACAAAAAGTGGCTAAAATTTTCACTGAATGACAATTTAGTTACTGAATGAGTTTAAAATGCCTGGATAAAACATTAAGGAGCTGTATACATGGAAACATGATGTATACATGATGTATACATGCATCACATGGAAACCGTGAACAACAACAACAAAAAAACGGTTACACTGATGACCTAAAGTCATTGCAAGCTCATTGTATGTTTAACCAGAAAGACTTTTCACTAGCCTAATAAAATGTTCCCCACAACACAGCTTATTTCACCACTGAATTCACACTGAGACTGATCATACAACCAAAGTGAAATCTTAAAAGAAGTGAAAATTTACCTGAAATGAGCAACAGAACACTCCAAATCCAAACTACAACTTCCATGGCATTAGACGTCTACCATTCTCATTGCTTTATGATGGCAATAGGCCATCCTAACAGACAGCCGTCAGTGTACATTTCTTCCTTCAAGAAAAACTGTGGACTGCAACACTAGGCCCCCATCAAAGCCAGCTTCCGGGGGATTAGCTTAATTCAACCTGAGCATCTTACAATGGCGAAGCCCAATAATAGCCTCCGCCTCTGAGTCATGTCCTTAGCTGGCAACCTGACGTTCAGAGAGACAGACACTTTTGTATAATCTAAAAATTAAAAGTAATTTTGCAGTTATATTTTTAGTTGTTTAGTCTAGGAACCAGTAGAGTGAATTTGTGTTGAAAGATGTGTTGTATAATGGATGATTTAATTCTGATTATGCAAACCGGACAGAATCCCAAGACAGTTCTGATTTACAGTTGCAACAACCTGATGATGCTTATTATATGCTCATTATAGGCAACATTTTGCCAAGAATTTAACCAGGCATTAAAAACAGATTTTGACTCCGTTGTCCATCGGTTATTGATTTTTAAAGACTTTAGAGCCTTTACAGTGATCTGTTGATCTTCTTTAGACAGTCCTGGATTTTTTTTAACCCCTTCTTTAACAATTTCTTTCAAAAACGGTTTTATAAGAAAATGTCCTGAGATACATGATTAACACAAACCTCTGAAAAAAATTACATTTGTCTTGATCCTAAATTTAAAACAGTTTCATATTTGGTAAATAAACGTGTAAAAAAATATTAATGGGGCTGTGAGTTTGCAGATACCTGAAAATCCTGGTGGACACTTGCAGATGAAGCCGGAAGCATGCCTGGGGTTGTATCGAGTAGGAAACAAGGGTTCAGTGCCATAAAGTGTCTTCCAAGAGAGCTCAATGCAAGTGCCTTCATTCACACAGGGACTGCTATCACACTCACCAACGTCTGTCTCACAGTTACGACCCTCAAACCCTGGTACGCAGATAAGAGAGACAACCTAATGAAGTTTAGTGTCCTAGTTTGACTAAATTATTTAAAGCCTTTACCATGACTTCTAAAATAAACGAATAAATATCACATATACATTGTAGATTATACATTATAAATACATCTACCAATCATGTGCATGTTTGTTTCTAAAAAATAAGTACAGAGTCACCATATTTCATTCTAAATTCAATCTATTCTATATTCCAGTTTACACAAATGAGCCCTATGTAAGTCACCTGGCCAGCAACTGCAGGTGTAGTTCCCATTTTCATCCTCACAGAGAGCGCCGTTGAGGCAGGGTTGAGACCAGCAGGGAGGAGGTGGGATCTCACAGTCAACGCCAGTAAAGTTAGTTTGTGAGCAGTCACAGCGGTAGCTACAAGATTATTTCAAAATAAATATGCATGTTATTTCATTTCGGGTATACTCGTTTTGAGTACATTCACAGAATGATTCAGCATATTATATTTTAAACACAGCAATATAGTGCATGTTGTTTACCTACTTTCTGAGGGACTAGTTTTATCAATTATATATTGTTTATAATTTCATTTATAAATACAATATTTTTAACCCCCAAAAATAATATGGATAATTGATTTACACTAATTACTACTATTTAAAACTATTAAAATATAATTATTTACTATTCTAATTATCAGACAAGTCTAATTAAAGTGTTTTGAAAAGTTTATGATAGATTTTAGAATAGATTAATTGAAAAGCATGTTATTTCCTAACATGGATGGAAATGTATTGTACCTGTTTATTTCATCCACACACAGAGCCCCATTTCGGCATGGCTGGTCACTGCATTCATCGATGTTCGTTTCACAGCGCTCCCCCTGGAAGCCCGCCAGGCAGGTACAGGAGAAGCCATTGATGTGGTCATGGCAACTGCCGCCGTGGAGACAGGGCTGTGATTGACACTCATCAATCTGAACCTCACAGCTGCTACCTGGAACATCAGAGACAGTGGTGTTGAGTGCAAAGATGCCAGTCCGCTTTTTGTCGAGATCTCTGCATGGCTTATTACACATGCCATCTGGACAGGCCTCATCCTGGATCAAACAGACTGTAACTGGAAGCTTCCAGTCAGTCTTCAGGGTTATTGATATGCTGCCCACAGCTTTTCCTTCACTTGATCAAAAATGTTTTTCAAGCAGATCTGAATTGTGAATTTTCACATCATGTAAGTTTTAAGAGACTGGGGCTTGTTGTCACACAAGGAAGTTGTCAATTTTCAGTTTTCCTAGTTCAAAAACATTTTTTTTGTGAATTCTGTTCTCCAAACTAAAACTCTAATATTATATTGTAATAATTTTTTAGAGTAACACTTAATTTTGACATGACAGTCACACTTTACATGTACGTACTACAGTAATAACAGTACATTATGCATAATTACAAGCATTTAAACCTAAACCAAACCCTAACACTACAGTAAGTACAGTTGACAGTAACCATTGACTTCCACTATATATTTTTTCCATTCTGTGGAAGTCAATGTCTACCATCAACTGTTTGATTACCCACATTCTTCAAAATATCTTCTTCTGTGTTCAACAGAAGAAGAAATTCATACAGGTTTGGAACGACATGAGGATGAGTAAATGAGGACAGATTTTTCATTTTTGGGTGAACTGTTTCTTTAATACTACTCAGTACTTATTTGTGTAAATACACTGTAACTTTACAATTAGGTGTAACTCTGAACTTTTATAAAGAATATCTCTTTGGATTTGAGACTTTAGTCTTTGCAACGTTACAGATCTTCTTTATGCACCAAGAGCTTGTAACACTCCAAAGAGAAAGTAAAAATTGAAATCGCATCATATGACCCCTTTAATTACAATATTCTCAAATAAGTGTCAATAAATATCAAGTTTCCATTGTGACAACATACCCCACTACTACATGTGTGCAATAAACAGTACTTTTTTATTCCTGAAAAAATAAAGATGAAAAAGTTTAATAGCATTTTTGTAGTAGAGTCTTTAAGGTAGGTGTCTAAACAGAAATTGGCTTAAAAAAATAAACCCACCCTGAGAAATATTCACTAGGGTAGCAAACTAACCCCATTCTCCCTTACTCATTATATCATCAAAGAAAAAAATATATATATATTTAGGTTTTAAACAAGTTTAAACTTGATAGATTCTTTAATAAGTTATATTAAACTAGATCTTTGCATGTTTAAAAGCAAATGTCAACAGTCTTCCGTGAAAGAATGTTAGGATGTTCTCCAGGGTTGCATTTCAGGCTGCAGTACCATCATTCAGCCACTAGATGGCAGTGGCTGCATTTGGCACTACTCGAAACATTCCACATGTCAGACTAACAGGTGAGTCGCACATGGCAACAGTGCATCCGACCCTCCCTCCCTCCCTCCCTTCACTTACCCGTGTAGCCAGGCCTGCAGAGACAGATGTAGTGCCCGATCTTGTCCAGACAGGTGGCTCCATTCCTGCAGGGCCACGACACGCATTCATTCACCTCGATCTCGCAGTGTTTACCCTGGAATCCCGGCACGCAGAAGCAGGTGGGGCTGTCCCTTCTGCTGCGGCAGATGGCATGGTTGCGGCAGGGGTTGGGGGAGCAGTGGTCCACCTTTTTCTCGCAAGAACTCCCGGTGTAACCCTCTTGACAGATGCATGCGTACCCCGGGCTCCTGTCTTGCACCGCCAGACATTGGGAAGTGTCCCCACACAGCCCCTGAGCGCAGAGCTGGGCACTGGAATGACATTCCTGCCCCAACAAGCCGGGCTCACACTGGCAAACTAGTTCCCCCGGGTGGGCGCCGGTGGGCTGACACGTCGCATTGCCCTGGCAGATGGACAGTTGGCAGAGCGCACTGGAAGAATCACAACGCGTGCTGGGCAGGACTGGCGCAGGCGACTTACACTGGCACAAGAAGTCAGATGGGGCTTCCCTGCACTCTGCCCTGTTTTGGCAAGGCTTGTCCAGGCAGAGCGTTGAGGTCTTGGGAAGTGTCAAATCTACAAAGATTTATGAAAAAAAGAAAGAAAACAACACTTATACATGTGTTGAACGTTTTCCCTGCTGTACCTGGGACAAAATGCAATAACAGTTAGTGGCTTCGGAAAACGTGCCTAAGGCTGATGATACACGGGGTAACTTTTTGAGCAATTTTTTGTGCTCAAAACACGTTATGTTAACACATTTCTATATGGATACTTTAAATCGGTCGTGGGCCCTATGTGTCTCACCTGGTTGCCCCTTGACGCCAACAATTACCCAGCATCAGCCTAATGCTAACGGTGTGAAATTTGCACACTTCCTTTTTTTCCCCTTAAAAGTTTGCTACCATAAGTATCCACCTTATTTTGCAATGTGGAAGTAAGCTATTTTCTGTGATTGTACGAGATTTCTGAATCTAAATAACTACATGTTTTGCACTACAAATCAGGAGGTTTATGATTGACAATAAGTCAAAATAATATGATGACAATTAAAGGTACAAAAGCTGTCGCTGGGGTAGTACCCTTTCAAAAGGAACTATTATGTACCATTTAGGTACTAATGTGCACCCTGTAGGGGCAAATATGGTACAATATTGTACAAATCATGATGTTCATGTTTATAACATCCTATAATATCTTCAAGCCTTATATTTGCCTTTTGCAGATTAGAGCTGGCCAATAATATAGTTAACATTTTGCGAATATACAAGCAATCAAGCAGGTCAGATATGCTGTATAATATGTATTGCCTGATGCGGGTATACTGTATGTACTGTATGTGGCTAGAGCTGGACAGTTTAAGTAGCTAGGTGATAATATAGTTACATTTTGCGACACTATGATCAATAAGATAATTACATTTTGTGACAAAAAAAAGCATTTCAGATTTGCTATATAGTAACTTTGCTATAGAATAATGATATATTGCTTTTTATACTTAACGTAAACGCATAGCCTTTCAACCTATACTTTATTTGATTGTACGTAGGTATCAGTGTCTACTCTGCAGGCACAGAAATTGCACACATCCCCTTTAATTTCCCCCTGCAGTTGTTTGCTAGTGAAAGTATAATAAAGTATATTTATTTACTGTTATAATTTGATAAAGAGTTGTGCAGAGTTGTGATACTGACATAGAAGGCCAAAAAGTCAGGATGTCATGTCGTGTAGCATGCTCGCTAACAGTCACATGGCCAATTAGCAAAACACAGGCAAAAACGTATGCACTCTCAAATGAACTGTAGTCCAATACTGCATGTATCAGTTCATGTCTCACAGCTGTTTCATGCTACAACACATATTTATTTTCCAAGCACATCATTCTCTCAGATTAGCTCACAGTTAACAAGTAAGCTATTGCTTTCACATAGAGCAACAACAAGGTAATTTATTATTATATTAATCCATTCTTGTCTTTAAATGGTTGTTTTTGATCGAGGTGCTACCCTTTAAACCATGACGCTTAACAAGAAGATTTCAGGACCGTAGTTGCATATTTTGTGTCTTGCTGTCCTTGCATAATGTCCTTCAAACAGATAACATATGGCCAACAAGAATTGGAACAAAAGACCAATAAGCATTAGATGAATCATCTAACGAGCCAACTGGACTTCAGAGCCAATCAAACATCAGGTGATGGAGCCTTGGGCCTGAATTGAGCTTGACCCATCCGAAAATAGTGTGATGGTCATTCTGTCATGGTGTCACTTGAGGATTTGAGAAGATATTTGTCAGTTGCATTCCCTAAATCATTGTATTCACACGGAACTGTTGCAAACAGAGATTACATTTTTAAACCTACTATAGAAGAAAATGTAAACTTGTCATTGACTATGAGACAATGTTGGAATCATTTTGTGATTTTGTGCTTTATTGTATATATCTAATATAATTGTGAATATGAGCTTTGAGCACCCCAAATCAGATCATGCACTTTATGTGACTGCATAACCTGTTAGTCCTATCTAGTAAGGATAGCGATGGTTGCCAGACCCCTTTAAGAGCAGAGCAGAGCAGAGCAATGCTTATTAAAACAGAGGCAACTTTAAGAACACTTTAACTTGATGCGGTCAATTCATTTGCTTTCATTATAAAATTACCATCCCAAAATAGGGTCTATGAAAAATCTTGTGCAGTCTTAAAAGTGTGTCCTTCTTAGAGTATATTTTACTGTGCATTTCAATATACACAATTTTACAGCATTTTTAAACAACTTTCTGTAGCCACAAAAGTTAGATAAGAAATTATCCAGAGTGTGCTAAATAAATATGTTTGCAAACAGAAATGTACAGTCATTCTTAAATGTGACTCTTGAATAAAAGCTTTATAAACAATAACATACTTACTACAGTAATATGTTATTATAAAAAATACAGTAATTGACTGATTCAATGTATTTGATAGTTAAAATGACTACAAATTCAGGTTTTCGTCAACTCCGTCAGTTGAATATTTTGATAATATTTCATTATGATATTTTATATTTGTTGTGGAATTGTTGGTCACATGTGAAAGTGTAATCTGTCTGCTAACACGAGAATGTGTTTTGAAATGTTAAAAACATCTTGAATGCTGTTAAAGATAAAGATGAAATTATATTACACAGTCCAAGCTAAAAAAAAGCTAATTTTGTTAAAAAAGAGAAAAGTTGGGAGGTTGTATCAAAACATAGCTCAGTAGCTTAGTACATATAAGATACATAACTGTAGTTTCATTTGTCTGAGTACAAGGTTTTATTTTTTCAATTTTGCACCCTGTTTTGTCCCACTTCTCAAGAATGACTGCATAGCATAACAACTACTTACTTGATGTCTACACTACAGTACATTGACAAAACATAAGTTGGGTCATTATCACATTATTATTGATTTACATGTTATGAATGCATCACTGGCATCCTTAATCAATGCATATTTTTCACTTTATCTATCTTTTTTGGCCTCTTATTTTTCTGAATGAAACACAAACTGGTGAAATGACAAAATTTTTCTATTGTGATGTATGCAGGATTTCTCCAATCATTTAGTCTGCTAAAAGGCATAGTTCACCCAAAAATAAAAACTATGTCATTAATTACTCATCCTCATGTCGTTCCAAACTCGTAAGACCTTCGTTCATCTTCAGAACACAAATTAAGATATTTTTGATCAAATCCGAGAGCTTTTTGACCCTTCCATAGACAGCATGGGTCCTTACAAGGTCCAGAAATGTAGCAAGGACATCGGTAAAATAATCCATGTGACATCAGGGGTTAATCCGTAATTTTACGAAGCTACGAGAATACTTTTTGTGCACTAAAGAAAAAAAAACGACTTTATTCAACAATTCGTCTCCTCTGAACGTAAATTGCGTATGCTCTTTTGTGTCAGCTGTTCCACGCGGATACGCTGTTTACGTCGTAAACGCATACGCAATTTACGTTCAGTGGATACTCTCCAAAATTAGTGACGTGACATGTGACATGTGGCCAAGTATGGTGACCCATACTTGGAATTAGTGCTCTGCATTTAACCCATCCTTAGTGCACACACACAGCAAGGAGACGAATTGTTGAATAAAGTCGTTATTTTTGTTTTATTTGCGTACAAAAAGTATTCTCGTAGCTTCGTAATATTACGGATTAACCCCTGATGTCACATGGATTATTTTACCGATGTCCTTACTATGTTTCTGGGCCTTGATAGTGTAAGGACCCTTGTTGTCTATGGGAGGGTCAGAGAGCTCTCAGAATTCATCAAAAATATCTTAATTTGTGTTTCGAAGATCGTTAGTTAGTTAGAAAAAGTAACTATCCCTTTAAGATAATTAGGTAACTACGCTGCGGTTGCAAAAGATAAACCTAAACCAGTTGCGCCCACAAATTCTTACAAACGTCTTACCATTTAAAGTAAAGTATTTAACATTAAAAAATGCCACACTTCCACTTCAGTGTCAGTTAACGCAAATACCTGACTGGTCACACACCTTCACACCGCAGGGCCTGCTGCTTTAGATAAAGCACATATATAAAAGCCTCCTTCCTGTATTCAGCTGGTCATTCTCGGAAATGCCAGAGGAAACAATGGCCTGTTATCTATCCAAAAAATGGCTTAACCTCTGTGACAGCCCTATTCACGGCGCTCACAGTGCAAGGACGTTTGCAAACTTTGGAGTCTCAACAAAGCATCAAATTATGTCCCCATAGCAACCAATTCCACACTTCCAGCTTTCCTTTAGCAGGGGTTGCTATGGTTACCGGCAATAGACATAAGTCAGTCATTTAAGGGGTGTCTAGAAACCCCATTCAAACCCTGCAGTCTGCAATGTCTTTTTATTACAGACTGTGCATTGAGACAAAGGCTAATCGCGCAAGCAATCATGAGCGCAATTTGGCAATGTTGTTATCAGGATTGCCTCTCGTTCACATTCAGGGGCCGTAGAGAAGAAATGCTTATAGATATTTACTGATATGATGGTTTATTGCATCAAAAAGTATCAAAAGCCATGTAGTCGATGACGTTTGAGCATGTTAAACACTGCATTTCTTTTACTTTCAAATCAAATGTCTATATTTTAACTTGTTCACCAGTTGGGACCCAAATTGTCTGTTTTGGGGGATTTCGGTAAAATCAGCTTATAGGAAGTCGACCAGTGCTCAGCATGAGCCCACATTCATCCCAAAAACACGAGGATGTCAAACCATATGTTCATATAAACAGCACTCTACAATTCTACTGTATCAAACTTAAATGTTATGCTATGGTATAAATGCACACATTTAAATGCCATTTTCGCCTGTGATGAAAGCAAACACCAATCCTTTTTAAATGTGCCTAGTGTCTAGAAAATGAAAAGCTCAGCTCTGTTTTTAAGTGTCTTTGATGCAAAGCCTTTTATGTTCTTAAGTGCCACTGCGGTTGATGCGTCCAGGGTTACGATACCCCTGACCACACTCATGCGGAGCCGTTTCAAAGCAAAAGGAAATAATATCAAGCTATCAGATAGGCTTTTTCCACCCATAAAAGAAGAACATTTGCATTTAGTAAATACACACACACACACACACACAAAACGTAAAAACCATCATGAAGTGTTTGGAAGACTTTTTTTACATTTTTAAAAATCACCTGAATGAACACTGTGTACAAGTTGCAGGTCAATATGAATTCTACTAAAACAACCAAAAATAACAATATAGTATGTCTAAATCTCTGCTCTTTGACACTAGAACACTATCCAACAAGTGGACTAACAATTACGTCATTACTGCATAAAGCAACAGGTTGGGCTACTTACTTTCTGTCCACTGTAGAAGAAGAAACAAGACACATGCAACTAATTTGAGCCACACTGAACCCAAAACAGTAAGATCCATATCCATACTCGGATGTCATTGTGATAGTGGGCAAGCTGGCATGATCACGGTGTGTTACTCAAGCATCCTCCAGAGTGTCTGTCTGTTTGTGGCTCTCTGAGTCTTAGCATGCTCTCGTTCACATGCCCACCAATGAGGCGCAACTCTCTGTATCCTCAATACAAAGAGGCCACTGGGGATTGGTGAAGACTTAAACAGAGAGGGGCCATCAAGCATGCTGTCTGAATAATAATTAGCAGTGGATGATAACATTGGATATTAAATAAGGAACAGCAGACAAAATGCAGCTACGCAGTACTTTTCACCCTCTTGCAATCATGGCCTTCCATCCACTCCAGTCTAACGACTTCACTCAAAAAGCTCTTATTTAATGCAAAATAGACCATGCCATCTGCCAGGATTCTTGGGTAAGATTGTGCAATGCCTTCCGGCTAGAGTTTAAACAACTAGCTCACTTGCCATGAACCTTGTGCACTGGTGAATCTGTCTTTTTTTTTCTTCTGCGGTTTGTAATAATTCTCCACACAATTCTCTATTATTTTGTTTTTGTATATTCTTTCTTTCCCCTCAATTTTTATGCTTTTTAAAAAAAATTTTTTTTTAAATGAGGACTAAAATCAGAATTAATTCATTAAACAGAAAAAAATATAGATTCTTTTTGTCCATTTTGGACTATAATGAAAAGCAGAACAAAAATAAGAAAATAATAAATAGGAAATCCCTATAATAATAATAATATTTCATCTTGCAATTCTACATAGTCTACTTCTAAAAAGCAAAGAAATATAACATACATATGCATTTTATAATAAGGTGTAAATATAAGAAATCATAATTTCCTAAATAATAATAATAGGCAATTACTATAATAATAGTCATAATAATAATAATTAAAAATTATTATTTACCTTGAGTTACACATTTCAGAACTACTAAAAAGTATAAATATAACAGGCCTAGATAAGCATTAACATTGGCATTACATATGAATATACGAATATATCACCAGTTTTTGTATAATAAACCCCTCAAAACAAACGGTAATTCTGTCACTTTCCTTTATTTGCAGCTAAAAAAAATCACATCGCTATGTAAAACTAAACAGACCTAACGCTAATAGCTATTGCAAATAAGTAGCTATTCTATTCTCGTGAAATTGTTTTATTTTGAGGATCTTATTTTGTAAACGTGTGCTGTCGACAAATACACAGGCTGGCGTCTTTACTCTTCAAATGACATACATGCATGCAATAACTGCAACACAACATACACAACAGCCGTGCCTGAACAACATTTCAACGGGCATGAAGCAGCTTCCTGCATTGTGGGCGTGTCTACAGATTTTTAAAGGAATCCTAGAACTTTGATTGGTTTGCGTTTGCTTTTCTTTCCAGTGATTGGACAATTCTATCAGCTGCAATGAACTGATTGGCCGCCTGGTCTGTACTCAAATTCAAACGTTCGACCACGCACTCTGGTTTTAAACGGTATTGTAGCTCACCATCACTAGCATGTGGATGTACTGAATAGTCGTTCATTTAGATGAGTTAAAAACATGTCGTTTAAAGTCGCGAAAGCGGAATGTTTGGACTTTAGTCCAACATTTGTTTCACATTGTAATCGCGATAAACTCGGCAAGGAAAACAACACTTCAATCCCTGTGCTGAGTTTGCTTCAGTTCTCCAAGTGTCCTTTCGTGTCATTTGGGATGATCAAATTGGGATCATCAAAATCTTTGCCTTTACGAATCGAAAATCCCACCGAGGATGCAACAACGACAGTCATTGTGGATAAAATTGCAGCATCCAAAGGCTTTTCGGTTGATCAGACGTCTTTTACAATGCAGGTAAGCGTAAACAAGAAGCTGTGTGTCTAAACCTAGTGATGCTTTCCAGCTAACGTTAAACAAAGCGAAGAAAATCTGTTAATGTGGTTAAAAAAAGGTGCATATTGCATTCATGTTTAAGTAAAATGACTATCGTACTATACTATGGGAATGAGACATGTTTATTAGTGTATAAGCTACACTGAATAGGGTTTATTCAGATTACAGAATTTACACATACACAAAGCTATTTTGCAATATGTAGAGAAATAACTCACCAATAAATGAAAATTATTAATTCACCTATATCTTTTTAATTTAATAAAAACCTCACCTCACAGGACTGACGATGTCAAGCTCTTAAACTCAAGAACAGTACCATGACCCTACTCTATATGACTCCGTCACATTACATACGAGTCTGCTGAAACAATATGATTATTTTTTGTCTTACATTTAATTATTATTTACTAAGTCATTATTCACTGAAATCTCCTCCAACATAGCTTTCTGCTGTCTAAATATGAGCATGTTCAAAATTAGTGCCTTGTTATTGATTTCAAAACACATGAGAAGCAACGACATTGAGCATAGTAGTTGATGTCAAATCAGATGTGACACTTTTTGACACACTATATTTGAGTATATGCAAAGGTTGTGCTGAGAAGATTAA
Source organism: Sinocyclocheilus rhinocerous (assembly GCF_001515625.1). Lineage (NCBI taxonomy): Eukaryota > Metazoa > Chordata > Actinopteri > Cypriniformes > Cyprinidae > Sinocyclocheilus > Sinocyclocheilus rhinocerous. The sequence continues at coordinate 830,727 of NW_015631074.1, read as the reverse complement.
TAATTTTGTGTAAAAAAGACCAAAATGTAACTATGGAATATTGTGCATGAGTTGAATGGGCTTCTTTTATGCTGCTTTTTGTCATTTTGAAGCTTGACAGCTCAGACAGTCCCTATTCACTTTCATAATATGGAAAAGAGCTGCATGAACATTTAGCTAAATATCTCATTTTGAGCTGCGCTGAAGAAAGTCGTAAGTTTGGAATGGCTTGAGGGAAAGTTACTTAAAAGTGCATTCTCTATTTTTTAGCCTGAAGGCAGCATTATTTTAACTGTCACTTGGACACCAGTGGAAGAAGGCGGGGTTCGAGAACTCCTCAGTTTTGTTGCAAATGGAATTGTCAAACACCAGGCGATTTTGCTTGGGAAAGCGCAGGCGACAAAGAAGAAAAAGGTAATCTCTCTCTGCCTCTGGATGTTTTATTTTTTAAATTTACACTGAGAATGGGGTAAACGTACCTATTAAGCTCACCAAAATCTACATTGAGATATTTTTAGTGCACAAGATACCGGTTTCAGTACAAGTTATGTTAATATTAATCTCTCACACAATAATATTTAAATTGATTTTAAATGACAAAAGCATTTCATCATTAAATGCAAAAAGTCTGGCTGTGGTTAATGGGTATATTTTTGTACCCTTTAAGCACACCCCTGTTCCCATTAAACTCACATCATGTTTTATTAAAAATTCTTGTTTATTTTAAACAATCTTTCTAAAGCATATGTTTTATTTGTAGGTACAGAGTCAATAAAATAAAAAAACAGAAAACTAAAATCAAGCAACAAGGCATTCAATTTGATCAGTTATATATTCAGTGAAATGTCATTCAAACACAACACCTAGACTAGTCCTTGTTCAGCTAAGTAACACATAAGTAACACAAAAATCAAATAAAAAAACAAACCTATAAAACGTTTAATTCATGGGGATGAACACGGAAACTAGCCTCATTATGAAGCCTCTTATTAAATGGATAAGGCTGGAATACACTACACGATTTTTGCCCCAAATTTCCACCATTTTACAGTCTGGAGAAGTTGACACTAGGGCTGTCAAAATAGCTGAAAAACTAAATTTGAATTTTTTACTTAAATATGTTAAACAACTATAAACAAAACAGCATCATGTATGTATGCATAGTTTAATACAAAGGACCGAAATCACACAGAGTACATTTTTCATTTAAAAACGCGAGTTGCAGTGGGATGGGGAAAAAACCTGCCATAAAGTCTCGAGGTATGTTTTTTCAAAGTTGAACTTGCATTAATTTTACATGGCTTTCTAAACATGCGGCTCCTTTGTGCGAGATGTGAGTGCAACGGTGATGGATGTCCCTCTAGAAAATGAGCGAAATATGCGTTCTGTGTGAACGGCTTGCTTTCAGTTTTGATGTAAACAAGATCTCCGCATTGATGTTCTCTTTTCCCACAATATTTGTAATTAACAACGCAGCAGCGTCGAATCTAGTGGCTTCAACTGGATAGGTTAACAAAAACATTAAAATGCAATGACACTTATATCGTCATCGCATCTCGTGCGCCACAGGGCTCTACACTTATTTTTCTTTTTAGTAGCACTTATGCTCCTAACTTAAAAAATTTAGGAGCACAGTCAAACATTTAGTAGCACCTTCTAATCAATAATCCAAAATTTGATTAAAAAAATTAGCCTTCCCTTTACGAGGTGATATTTGACTCCTTAAAGTGATTTACAGTGAAATTTTGTTTTTACATTTGTAATGGCATTTTTCTAACTTTATTAAAAGTATGTAATCTTTTGTAGAGGTGGCACAGAAGAACACAAAAGTGGCTTGTAGGTGTATTTTCAGACATTTAATGAGGATCAGAGATGGCATGAGTGCAATTAAATCTATAAATTCATGTTGAGATTAATGTTTTAAAAAAATTTGAATATAGAAATATTAAATGATTTAAAGACCTGAAAGGATACTTTAAAAATTAAACTAAAACTGCCAGCAGATGGCGACAATCACTGATTTTATCACTGAATCATTCATTCAATTGATTCATTCGAACGGCTGACTCATTCAGGAATGAAGCAAGTGACTGTCTTTATGAATGGGTAATCATGAATCACTGACTCAATAGATTCGTTTAAAAACGCAGTTCATTCATAAACGTGACGCCGCTGTGTTTGAATGGAGATGCGCAGCAGTTGAGCTGTGACTTTGTTTCAAACTATTTTCGACGACGAAATAGAGCAAAATCAGACAATAGTGTTATAGTCAGACAATGTAGGTCACTTAATATTAACTTTTTGTCTATTTAACTGTTGTATTAAATCAGTATCACATTTACAAACTCCCTTAAAAATCATTAAAAGCTGTCACTCATCTTAGTTCATCTCGATCTCACATTTATAATCAACGAAGCTCTCTACACTGCGCAATGAATCTTTTATTTACACCGTCTACACTTTGCGTATGAAAGGATTCATGAGATTTCTGCAAAATCTCAATGCTGCAAAAACACGTAGAAACCTTTGAAGCTCCCCTCAGCCATCACAATCACAAATATGATGAAGATCTGGTCAGTCGTGCTCTTATCTGGTGCTCCTAAATATTTTTTCATAGTTGCACGCAGTAGTTTTCAGTCGCAAATGCACTGTAGAGCCCTGCGCCACTGATAAGGCTGCCTCCTTAACGCACACCTAAAATTCGAATGCAACATTTTTGCATTCGAATGTGGATTTTTATTTTAAATTCGACGAATATTCGAAATTCAAAATTTTTTTTTGACAGCCCTAGTTGACACTAGTTGCCAAAGGTCAGAGCCAGTCTGCAGATTTGAGTTGACAGATTTAATAGAAAATTGCATAGTGTATGATGGTCACAGACTCTCCATCCAGTCAGAGGAGATCAAACATGTTTGATATTTTCAGCAGATTTTAAAACGCATTGTTTTCATTTGTCATGCGTCTCCTAGCAACAATGTGCACATTTCTGCGTGAGTTTGTTGTGATTGGAAGGAATTTAAAGTCTGCTAGTGTGAGATCCTCTGTCGTTTAGTGTATGATGGCCAGTTTTCTTTTGTGACTATTTACAAAGTCTGTAAGTGTATGATGCCTGGTGTTTTAAAAATCAGTTCAGATTTTAAAAGCCATGTAGTGTATTCCAGCCTTTAGTCGCTTTTTTTTTTCTGGATGGATACGACAAGTTTCTGATAGCTCCTTTGTACGGACGACATGCCTCTTTCATCTTTGGGCATAAACTATAGTTATGTCTAGACTGTGTCATCTTAAAGCTGTGAAAATTAGTTAATTATTTTGTAAAGATTAACTTAAAGTGACAACAATCAGTTAATATTTAAAGTCTGTTTATGAAGTGTACACTGAGCTTAATTGGAGCAGCAACCATTTTTAATTAATAAATATTACATGAAATTTAAAGGACAATATTTTGCTAAATAAATAATCTAGGTCATTTGAGTTTATACATAATTTAATATGAACAACTATTATTGACAACATTTATGAAATTATACTTTTATTATTGATGTCACACTGAAGCTGTGTGATTTTCATAGTAGTGCACCCTTTAAGCTCACCTTACAAAAATAATGAAATCTTTCAAAATTACAGCATTGTAAAACTACAGACCAGCAATAAACTGTCAACTTATAATATCATAGATTTAAAAATACAAGCCAGTAATGCCTGTGAAGTAATATATTAGCATAGCACACAATCGTATACAGCTAGTCAGCTAACTGTGTTCTGTAGCATCTGCGCTATTTTGCTAAAACTATCTTTTGGATCTAACTTTAATTGGGCCTATTTCCCACATCCAAGTTCCAGGTTATAATATGCAAAGGTTAAAACCTTAATCTCTTAATTTTGCAGTAAGTAGTGAAACTTACCCAAAATATAGGCTTAAACATCAAAAAAAAAAAAAAAACGCACAATACGCGCCCTCTAGCGGTGAAAATTACATATTGTGCCTTTAAGGAGCTACTCTTCTGGTGAAAGTTTTCAGACAGCTTTCAAAATAGCCACCAGACAGTGTGAACACATGGATACCAATATCTCAGCGTGCAATGGTCTTATTGACTTTGAAATTACAGGAGGTATGTAGTAACAAACACATCAATTGGTTAAGACATCAAGTACGATAACACTTTTTTTTTTTTCTTTTTATAATCGGAGCTCAGAAATGGTAGTGTGCTTAATGGGTACGTGAGCTTAATAGGTATGCTTACCCTATGTGTTTTAGTATAATGTTGAGTGCTTACAAATTCTTGATTTGCAGAAAACCTTATGGGATTCAATTAAATCCAAGAAGGGTGTCCCGGCACCCTCAAAAGAGAAGAAAGTGTCTTCAATGCCGATAAAGGCTGCAAATATGACATTTCATGTCTCACGCCAGTCGCAGTACAGAAAAGATAGAACATCCAACCCGTTGTTGCCATTAAACCAGGAACGGTTTGCCTATGGGTCCAATGCCATTAGGACGAGTGCACCATCCTCCACTCCTGAGATGTCAAAGCCTGTTTTTGTGACGGAAAAGTTTGATGATGTGCATTTGCAAAAGAACTCACCAGTGGTCGTCTTAGTACCAGCAGAGAGATTTTTGGATACACCTGGTAACAAGGATATGACTTTTTCACGTAAAGCAGAGTGCAAAGAAATCACAAGGGTTTTGAATAAAACACTCTCTCCTGCCAGCACCCCAGAGAGGTTTGGAAATCCTTTGTGCTTTCAGAGTCCACTTCCCATGATTGGACAATTTGCACAAGATCAAAGTCAAGAGCCAGAGAAACCGTCTTTGTCTGTAAAAGGCACTCTGGATGTTATAGGATCAGATCTGTCGCATGCAGTGAGTCTGCCTAATGCTTGCTCAAGCTTTGATTTTTCTGTTTCTCTTGAGTCTGAAAAACCTGATCCAGAAAGATCATTTAGAGCGACAGCAGTCATTTCACCACCAGTTGAAGTCGCTCACCCAAGGTTGACTTTCTGTGTGAAACCCAACAAAGTCATAGGCGTTGAATCAAATCATGATGCATTTAGGCTCAAGGCATTACCTTTTTGCACCGCCACAGTGACCAAGTTGAGTAAAGTGGATGATGCCCTTGTTCCTGATGGTCCCAAGAAGTTTCCTGTGAATTCTACCACAGTGACCAAAGGCAAACCAGAAGCCTCTGTTGAGAGTCCAGGCTTGCGTAAGAAGAAAACTTCCAGACGCCGGCTCTTGGAGAAGACCTTGGAGCTCTCAGAAGCTAGTAATGCAGAATCCAACGCAAGTTCTCCTGACAGTGCTTTACCTGTCATCAGCTCAGATTCAAGTCCAGATGTGGCACTAGAGTCCAAATCTTCTGTAACTTCAGTGCAGGTTACACAAGAGAAGCCAACCTCAAAGTTATCCCCTCCTGAACAGCTTTTGTCTTCTATATCTTCCATTCGACCTCAAGTTTTGACCATGGTTAGTAGCAGTCCGTCAAGTGGTCTGGAATTGGCAGCTGGTAACGTCTCTGACAAAGTGCAACCAGGTCTTTATCAGGACCAGTTTCCTGTGCAGAGTAAAAAGAGAAAAAGTGATGAGTTTTTGAGAGGTCAGTCAGAAGACGAGACAAACGTCCAACAAGCAAAAAAGTGCCGTGCTCCGACACATGCGACAGAGAGACCAAGCCATGAAAGAACGTTCACTTCAAGGTCCACATCTAGACCGCAACGCAAAGCTATAGGTAAGTCAAGTGTACTCATTGTGAATGTCATACTAAAAATCTAGTATGCATTATCAAATACACACTTGGTATACATTATTTGAGATATTTGGTCCAAAATATCTCAACATTAATGTCCAAATAATTTGGACGTTGTAGGAGTTGAGAACTTTTTTTTTTCTTCCTAAAGCTCCACCAAGCTCAAGAAAGTTCACAAAACCTCCACCAAAGAAATCCTCTCCAAAAACAACTCAAAAAGGTAAGAATGCATTGTGTTCCTTCTTTTTAGAATGACATGTCTTAAAATAAGCTTTGAATAACGTGTACTACAAGTTTAGTATGACCAAGGATACCATTTAAATGTATTTCACTCATATAGATGGCCGGTCAGTAAAGTCACTGAGCATCTCGAGTCGAAAGCCTGCAAGGATCGTGGCTGTAGCGCAGGCCAAACTTACCTTTATAAAGCCATCACAGACTGGTATGTTTTTATGGCTATTTTCTTATCATTTCTTTTGTTGTATGGCATAACTTGCTTATTGTACAATCTTGACAGCCATACCAAGGCATCCTCTGCCATTTGCTGCAAAGAACATGTTTTATGATGAGCGATGGATTGAGAAACAGGAGCGGGGCTTCACCTGGTGGATGAATTATGTTCTCACTCCTGATGATTTCAAAGTTGCTACTGAAGTTACCAAAGGTAGGTGTTTTTGTTTTCCTTCATGTAAGATTTTGAAACTTTTGCTTTTTAAGTAATTTCAGCAGCATTCTTGTAACATCTTTCTTCTTTTTATTGTGTCGACTTAGTGAATGCCTTATCATTAACTATGGGGAACGACAAATTCAATATACCCAAAGCACCAACAAAAGAAGAGATGTCTTTTAGAACCTACACAGCCCGTCAACTGCTAAACCGCCTTCGGCGAGCAGCTTGCAAGCTTTTTACGTCAGACACCATGGTAAAGGCCATCCAGAGACTGGAGCTGGAAGTAGAAGCCAAGAGACTCCTTGTGCGAAAGGACAGACATCTCTGGAAGGACATAGGTATGAGATGCAATACGATATATGTTTTGTCATTGTGAATTATGCTTGTATGACATGGGAAATCTCTTTATACAACTAAGTGTTTGTTGTAATGTTTTTGAGAAGTGTCTTATGCTCAGCAAGACTGCGTTTATTTGGTCAAAAATACAGTAAAACAGTGATTTTGTGAAATAGTATTATAATTTAAATATTTGTACTTTAATATATTTTAAAATGTGATTTAGCGCTGAATTTTCAGCATTACTACTCCAGATGATCCTTCAGAAATCATTCTAATATTCTGATTTAGTGCTAAAGAAACATGTTTTATTATCAACAGTTGCGCTGCTTAATATTTCTGTGGAAACCATGATAGGGTTGTTTTTTAGGATTCATTGATGAATAAAAAGAAATCTTTTAACATTACAAATGTCATTACTCTCAATGTTTATCAATTTAATCTGTAATACTATTAATTAAAAAACAATCATACTACTAAAAACACTCTTACTATGCTAAATATTCTAAGTATTTGTTTTAATGGGCAAATGATATTTTTTCGTTTTTCAGCAAGCCTCTTAAAGGCACAATATGTAATTTTCGCCGCTAGAGGGCGCGTATTCAAAATAGACAAAGGCAATCCGACGGGACTCAGGCAGAAATCATGTTCATGGATGAGCTAATGATTTGTTAGCGTAGTAGAATGAAGCAGGGTGAGGCTGAAAGCCGTCGAAGCGAAACGAGGCCGCTGAACGAGCGTGACACACGGCTCAAAAGCAGCGGAGCTCTTATTATGCCTCAGTCGACCGCTTCCGCTCCTTCCGGTCGTGCGTATGTGGGGGAAAAAAGCAGCGCTGTTTTATCATACTAGATACATTTGAAAGTTCTGTTATAATGCTACTCTGTGCGGTCGTCACCGGTCTAATAAAACGCACAACACATTAAAGCGTCTTTAGTGTTTTTTTCTACAAAACAAAACTGGAAATCGAGGGGTTATGACATCATTGGCAGGCGACACAGTGACACTATGGACACGGACGGTCCGTGTCACTAGTTAAAATTGCTTATTTCTCTGGATTTAAACATTCTTCGAAACATTTGGGATAATGTAAGTACACAAGTTAGCAAAATATATAACACTGTTCTAGTGGTTTATGGATATTTTAACAAAAAAATCTTACATATTGTGCCTTTAAGGTGAATCTTTTTCAGATTTTTCACCTTTTATTGTTTATTTCTCAGGTGAGCGTCAGAAAGTTCTTAACTGGCTGATATCATTCAATCCACTTTGGCTGCGAATCGGACTTGAGGTATTCATTTTTCTTTGTGAAAGCATAATGTTCATTTGTTGCTGAAAATATTACATTACATTATGATTTCATGTATGACATATCTCTTACCCATTCCTTTTTTCAGACAATCTATGGAGAGCTAATATCACTTGAAAGCAACAATGATGTCATGGGATTGGCCATGTTTATTCTTGGACGTCTCCTGTGGAACCCAGACTTAGCTGCTGAGTTCAGACACCCTAAAGTGCCTCATTTGTACAGAGATGGTAATTGAATTTGATTTGTTTAATTTTATTTAGAAATATTTCTATATTTTTTTTCATGGTGTTTATTATTTCTATTATTTCTTCTTACTTTTGCAAACAGTGTGTCTGCTACAACAGGTTCTTTATTTTTTCACTTTCACTCATCAGGCCACGAGGAGGCGCTCTCTCGCTTCACTCTAAAGAAACTAATCCTGCTGGTCTGCTTTCTGGATAAAGCCAAAGAGTCCAGACTGATCGAACATGATCCTTGTTTGTTCTGCATGGATGCTGAATTTAAGGTGCGTGCATCTATGTATATAGATATTAACCAGAAAAAAGTAGTTAAAACACAATAAGGAATTTCACACTAGTGCACTTTTTTTTCTGTATTTCCTTCCCTATAGTCAAGCAAAGATCTGCTACTGGCGTTTTCTCGGGACTTCCTCAGCGGTGAAGGCATTTTGTCACGGCACCTCAGCCACTTGGGCCTAGCAGTATCCCATGTTCAGACTCCTCTGGATGAGTTCAACTTTGCTGTGAAGAATCTTGCTGTTGATTTGAGATGTGGCATTCGTTTAGTGTATGTTTGATTTGAAAATGTTCGTTTTTGCATGTTTATTGCTCATGCGTCATAATGAAATATCATCGCTGTTGTTACCCAAGCCAATATTTAGATTTGACATTTAAAAAGCCTCCAAAATCCCATTATATACATCTTCATTAAATGTTTCTATATTTATCTTCAGACGGGTCATGGAGCTCTTCACTCTGGACTGGACTTTGTCTAGAAAGCTGCGGATACCCGCTATTAGCCGCCTGCAGAAAGTGCACAATGTTGATGTTGCACTACAGGTTCTGAAAGACAAAGGTGTTGACCTTAAAGATGAGCATGGTGAGTTTCATGACAGTAAATAACTAGCAATGCCTTTATAATCTGGGGAAAAAAACTCAAACTGAATTTGCTTCCATTATCTTAAGGAGCGAACATTGACTCCAGAGACATTGTGGATGGACACCGGGAAAAGACCCTAAACCTTCTGTGGAAAATCATATTTGCCTTCCAGGTATCAGCTAGGGCTGAATAACATATCTTCCAGTCCCCTTTTTTGGATAAATAATTAGTTTGACTGTTGCTGATTTTTATCTTTCAATATCGTATGTGTTTATGCACCAAGAGCTTGTAACACTCTAAAGAGAAAGGAAAAAATGAAATCGCATCATATGACCCCTTTAAAATACATCAGAATGTAAGGTCAATGTTTAATTTTCATAGGTGGAAGTGCTACTTGATGAGAATCAACTCAAAGAGGAAATCAGTTTCCTCAGGAAAACATGGAGGACTAAACAGAAGCTGGCCTCATTAATGGCTAACAGTGGGGTTGCAGTGACAAGGATGAAGTCAAGACAAGCATTTGAACATCCCAGCCAAAAAGTGACACTGCTCATGGACTGGGTCAGTGCTGTTTGTGAGTTCTACAACATAAAGGTGAGTCACATTAAAGAAATAGTTTACCCGTTTATTCACTCTGCAGAGAGTTAATGATACTTGGGTTGATACTTGGTTTTTTAAATAAAGTATCCTGCATAGGATCCTTCTCTGAATAAAATCTCTCCATTATTTTTCCAGGCTGAAAATTTTACGGTGTCATTCTCAGATGGTCGTATCCTGTGCTACCTCATTCATCATTACCACCCTGGTCATCTCCCTGAAGAAGAGATTCAACAGAGAACAACGCAGACCATTGAATGTGGCCATCGTGGCAGAGTGGAGCTCAATAACTCCTCGACTGACTCGGACTGCTCTTTTGAAAATTTGCCCACAATACAAACTGGTACTTTGAGTAAATTATTATTTTTTTATTTTTTTATTTTATTGTTTTTTAAATAAGATTAAGCATTCCTATAATAGTGTGGTAACTTATATAATTTAACACTGTAAATGTCTCAGAACGGTTTGCTTTTTTGCCTTGGGTTCAGAATCCCCGTCAGTGGACTTTAAAGAGCTACTTGAGAAAGAGAGAAATAACTTTCAGTTGGTGAACACTGCTGTGTCTTATCTTGGAGGGGTGCCTGCTATGATAAATCCAGAGGATATGTCCAACACTATCCCAAATGAAAAGGTAAAAATAATTGTAATCCCCTTTCACATTTTGGGTTAGCAGCAAAACGTACATAAAAAAATCTGAGGTTGTGTAGAAATACTTTTCATATTAATGTATATTTAATGTGTATTGATAAATTGTGACTTTTTTTTTTTTAACTCAGGTTGTCACATGCTACCTCTCCTTCCTCTGTGCCCGTCTTTTGGATCTCCGCAATGAAACAAGAGCAGCCCGGGTCATCCAGGGTGCATGGCGGAGATACAAGCTACAAAAGAACATTGAGCTTATTCAGGTAACGGTAGAGTTTTTCTAATTTTAAGCTGCTTGGAACCTTGCTGTGCTTAGATTTTTTGTCTTATATTGAATATGCTCTGCATGCACAGCAAAGGAACCTGTCTGCTACTAAAATTCAAGCCCTTGTGCGGAAGTTCATCTTGAGAAGAAGAATGATCAAACAGAATAAGGCAGCCATCATGATCCAAATATTCTGGAGAGGATACGTTGCACGGGAAAAGTTGAGAGGGCTGAAAAAAGAGAAACAGTTTGCTCTTCAAAATGCAGCTGCAACTGTAATTCAGGTATATTCAGGATTAAGATAATATGTAATACAGCTCATCCTGTACCGCTGTACCTAGTAAAAGTTTAATATTTCATCAGTTAGCCAATTAATAGATCAATTATAGCTCTATCTCTAGATGGCTAATCTTAATTAGAATTTTCTTGTCTTCCCATAGAAAACATACAAAGCTTGGAGGATTCAAAGTCTCCTAAAGAAAAACCATGCCGCCTCTGTAATCCAAGCAGCTTTCCAGAAGTGGCACGCAAAGAAATTGCTGGAAAGAAATGCTGCAGCCTTGTGCATTCAAGCATGGTACAGAATGCAGCGTTGTAAAACCCAGTACCTGGATATGAAAAGCAAAGCAGTTTGTGTTCAAGCATGGTTTAGAGGTCACTTTCAAAGATGCAAGTTCCAGACTTTAAAGAAAAGGCATAATGCTTCAGTTGTCATTCAGAGTGCATTCAGGGCTTACCTTGTCAGACAACACGTATCTAAAATGAAGCAAAATGCAGTTTTGATTCAGAGGTGGTTCCGAGCATGCATGCTAAGGAAAGCAGAACAGAAGAGATACTTCAAGATTAAATCGGCAGTTCTTGCTCTGCAAGCAGCTTTCCGTGGCTGGAAGGTCCAACGATCTGTGGCTCAGCGCCACCAAGCTGCAATTCTGATTCAAGCTGCTTTCAGGCGGTTTATGGCTCAAAGGCACTATTTATGTTTAAAAAGATCAGCCATTGTTCTGCAACAGCGATACAGAGCAAAAGTACTTGGAGACAAATTACGACAAGAGTATATGGCTCTTAAACTCGCTTCAGTGACAATTCAAGCAATTTGGCGAGGACGAGCTGAGAGGAAGAAGATCAGTCAACTCCACAGATTTGCCGGAATCATTCAGTCAAACTACCGTAGATATGTGGCACAGACACGGTTTTTGGAAATGAAACAGGCTGCCGTAGTCATTCAAAGAAAATACAGAGCCTTCAGAGATGGACGGAAGGTGTACGCAGAATACACTGAAATTAAAAGAGCGACCATTGTGCTACAGAGTGCTTATCGTGGCAAGAGAGCAAGACAAGAACTGCAGAAGAAAAACAAAGCAGCAACTTTGATTCAGTCTGTGATAAGAGCACATAGGTGCCATCAGAGGTTTTTAGCTCTAAAACGTGCTGCTATTGTCATTCAGCAACGCCATCGGGCTTTAGCACTTGGACGGTTGGAAAGAAGCCATTACGTCCATTTGAGGCAGGCAACTATAACTCTACAGGCCATATATCGGGGTTCCAAAGTGAGGCAAAATCTGAGACAAGAGCATCAAGCCGCTACTATCATTCAAGCTCAATTCCGAATGCATAAGGTACGCGTTGCCTTTCTTGCTGCGAAGTGTGCAGCTATCATCATACAGCAGCAATACAGAGCCTACAGAGTTGGCAAATGCATGCAAGCTACTTACTTGCAAACGAAAAATGCCGCTGTAGTTATTCAGTCAGCATTCAGGGGAATGAAAGTTCGCAACTACTTAAGAAAATCTCACCAAGCTGCAACAGTGATTCAGGCACATTTCCGTGGACATTCCCAACTCAAGAAGTACCAAAGACAACAGTGGGCCGCATCCATTTTACAGCAGCGATTCAGGGCAATGATGACTAAAAATGCTGTCGTGAAGAGCATAAAAACAGCGGCCATATGTATCCAGTCAGCTTTCCGTGGAATGATGGTGAGAAAGCAGATTGCAGAAAGGCACAAATCTGCAAAAATGATCCAGAAGACATATAGAGCATACAAGCAACGCCGTGATTACCTTGCTCTCAGAAATGCCACTATTCGTATTCAGCAACAGTATAGAGCAATTGTAAGTGCAAGGCAACAACGTAAAAGATTTTGCTCCTTGAGAGCAGCTGCCATCACCCTGCAGTCTATGTACCGCGGGATGAGATTAAGGAAAGAAATCGATAGAAAGCATAAAGCGGCCACTGTGATTCAGGCAATGTACAAAATGTACAGAACTCGAGTGCCATTCCAAGCTATGAAACTGGCTGCATTGGTCATACAGAGGCAATACAGGTGCCATCTACTGAGAAAAGAGGCGAGAGAGAACTTTTTGAAGCTACGGTGTAGTGCAATTGCAATTCAGGCAATTTACAGAGGAAACCGTGCACGCCGTGACATTGCTAGAATGAATTTTGCAGCCACAGTCATTCAACGGAAGTACCTTGCCTACAAACAAAGAAAGTGCTTTTTGTCTATCAGAGCTGCTGTTGAATTCTGTCAACGACACTATCGATCCGTTTTGGTAGCAAGGCACGATCGGAGAGATTATTTTGCTAAACGCCGAGCTGTTGTTGCAATCCAAGCAACTTTCAGAGGAATGCAGGTTCGGCGACAGATCCGAAGAGAGCATGAAGCTGCAACAATCATTCAGTCCCATGTGAGAAAACACATCCTCAAGTTGCGCTTCCAGCGACTTCGGTGGGCGGTCTGCACTGTTCAGCAGCGTTTCAGAGCTAACAAAATGATGAAACGAGAGATGGCAGCACTGCAGGAACAGAAGAGTGCTGCCTTGATTCTGCAAGCAGCCTATCGTGGCATGAAGTCCAGACAGACTGTGAAGCAAATCCATCAGGCTGCCACCACCGTTCAGGCAACTTTCAGAGCTTATAGTGCTCGTAAACGGTATTTAGCCATGAAATGCGCTGCCATTGTCATTCAGCAAAGGTACCGTGCCACAAATGTAGCGAAACAGCAGAGAAAGCATTTTCTTGAAATGTGCCAAGGTGCACTTGTTGTTCAGGCATGTTATAGAGGTCTTAAAGTTAGAAGGAAACTACTACAACAGCGTCAAGCAGCTGTCTTGATTCAGTCTTATTTTAGGAGACACAAAGAGATGGCCAAGTACCAGGCCATGAGGTTGTCCGTTATCGTTATCCAGAGCCATTACAGGTCATACACCCAGGCCAGAGCAGATCGTGAGAACTATTTATGTTTAAGAAAGTCAGCCATTGTCATTCAAGCAGCTTATCGTGGCAAGAGAGCAAGACAAGAACTGCAGAAGAAAAACAAAGCAGCAACTTTGATTCAGTCTGTGATAAGAGCACATAGGTGCCGTCAGAGGTTTTTAGCTCTAAAACGTGCTGCTATTGTCATTCAGCAACGTCATCGGGCTTTAGCACTTGGACGGTTGGAAAGAAACCATTACGTCCATTTGAGGCAGGCAACTATAACTCTACAGGCCATATGTCGGGGTTCCAAAGTGAGGCAAAATCTGAGACGAGAGCATCAAGCCGCTACTATCATTCAAGCTAAATTCCGAATGCATAAGGTACGCGTTGCCTTTCTTGCTGCGAAGTGTGCAGCTATCATCATACAGCAGCAATACAGAGCCTACAGAGTTGGCAAATGCATGCAAGCTACTTACTTGCAAACGAAAAATGCCGCTGTAGTTATTCAGTCAGCATTCAGGGGAATGAAAGTTCGCAACTACTTAAGAAAATCTCACCAAGCTGCAACAGTGATTCAGGCACATTTCCGTGGACATTCCCAACTCAAGAAGTACCAAAGACAACAGTGGGCCGCATCCATTTTACAGCAGCGATTCAGGGCAATGATGACTAAAAATGCTGTCGTGAAGAGATATGCAGCCATAAAAACAGCGGCCATATGTATCCAGTCAGCTTTCCGTGGAATGATGGTGAGAAAGCAGATCGCAGAAAGGCACAAATCTGCAAAAATGATCCAGAAGACATATAGAGCATACAAGCAACGCCGTGATTACCTTGCTCTCAGAAATGCCACTTTTCGTATTCAGCAACAGTATAGAGCAATTGTAAGTACAAGGCAACAACGTAAAAGATTTTGCTCCTTGAGAGCAGCTGCCATCACCTTGCAGTCTATGTACCGCGGGATGAGATTAAGGAAAGAAATCGATAGAAAGTATAAAGCGGCCACTGTGATTCAGGCAATGTACAAAATGTACAGAACTCGAGTGCCATTCCAAGCTATGAAACTGGCTGCATTGGTCATACAGAGGCAATACAGGTGCCATCTACTGAGAAAAGAGGCGAGAGAGAACTTTTTGAAGCTACGGTGTAGTGCAATTGCAATTCAGGCAATTTACAGAGGAAACCGTGCACGCCGTGACATTGCTAGAATGAATTTTGCAGCCACAGTCATTCAACGGAAGTACCTTGCCTACAAACAAAGAAAGTGCTTTTTGTCTATCAGAGCTGCTGTTGAATTCTGTCAACGACACTATCGATCCGTTTTGGTAGCAAGGCGCGATCGGACAGATTATTTTGCTAAACGCCGAGCTGTTGTTGCAATCCAAGCAACTTTCAGAGGAATGCAGGTTCGGCGACAGATCCGAAGAGAGCATGAAGCTGCAACAATCATTCAGTCCCATGTGAGAAAACACATCCTCAAGTTGCGCTTCCAGCGACTTCGGTGGGCGGTCTGCACTGTTCAGCAGCGTTTCAGAGCTAACAAAATGATGAAACGAGAGATGGCAGCACTGCAGGAACAGAAGAGTGCTGCCTTGATTCTGCAAGCAGCCTATCGTGGCATGAAGTCCAGACAGACTGTGAAGCAAATCCATCAGGCTGCCACCACCGTTCAGGCAACTTTCAGAGCTTATAGTGCTCGTAAACGGTATTTAGCCATGAAATGCGCTGCCATTGTCATTCAGCAAAGGTACCGTGCCACAAATGTAGCGAAACAGCAGAGAAAGCATTTTCTTGAAATGTGCCAAGGTGCATTTGTTGTTCAGGCATGTTATAGAGGTCTTAAAGTTAGAAAGAAACTACTACAACAGCGTCAAGCAGCTGTCTTGATTCAGTCTTGTTTTAGGAGACACAAAGAGATGGCTAAGTACCAGGCCATGAGGTTGTCAGCTATCGTTATCCAGAGCCATTACAGGTCATACACCCAGGCCAGAGCAGATCGTGAGAACTATCTTAGTTTAAGAAAGTCAGCCATTGTCATTCAAGCAGCCTTTCGAGGACACTCTCTAAGGAGACAACTGGCAGAAAAGCAAGAAGCATCCATCATCATACAGGCTGCTTTCCGGATGTATCAGCAGAGGTCAGCATTTAAGAGACAGCGCTGGGCAGCCAGGGTTCTCCAACAGCGATTTAGAGCCCTGAAACTTCGAGACGAGCAGATGTGTAGATACCAGCAGGCAAGAAATGCCGCTGTATGCCTGCAGAAGTCATTCAGAGGGATGAAGGGGAGAGAACTGGCCAGATGGACCAAGGCCGCAAGAACCATCCAGTCCTACCTAAGGATGGCTGTCCAACGACAACGTTTCTTGAAAGAAAAGGCTGCAGCAATCACGATTCAGTCTGCGTACAGAGGCCATTGCGCCAGAGTTCAGCATGCCAGGATGCAAGCAAGTGCAACACTCATCCAAAAGTGGTACAGATCATGTAAACTGGTCCAGAAAGATCGAAATGGTTTTGTTGCTCTTAAGCAAGCTACGCTTACCTTGCAATCTGCATTGCGTGGAATGCTAGTGAGGAGGCTTGCAAAAAGAAGGCGGGCTGCAATCAAGATTCAGTCTGCTATGCACATGCATGTACACCGCAAGCGCTACGTGTTGCTCCGCTCAAGTGTCCTGAAGTTGCAAGCTCATTACAGAATGTTTGTGGACCGGAGAAGATGCCGCAGGTTGCAGGCTGCAACTGTTACTTTCCAAAAGCATTACAGAGCTCATAGGGCAACAGTGGAGCAGAGGAGCAGTTATCTGAAGACGCTCCAGAACATAAAAATCCTTCAGGCCAGAGTGCGTGGACACATTGAGTACAGAAGATTTCAGAGATTGCGTGCAAGTGCCATCACAATTCAGGTATGCAGTTCACTATACTTGTATTCTGTCTTGTCATTTGTTTTATCCTGTATCACTTTGGAAATTCAACAGAAGTGAGTAGGAGGTTTAACTGGGAAGGCAAAACTTTTTTTTTTTTTAACCCTCAAACAGGCACATTATCGGGGGATGATTAAAAGACGCCGGTTTCAGCATCTCAAGGAATCTGTTTTGGTTATACAGAAGCATTACAGAGCTTTTCGCCTCTGCCAGAGAGAGCGTGCACAGTTTCTTCAACTGCAAAAGTCAGCTGTTCTGATACAAGTAAGCATGTAAAAACATGTAAAATTACATTTGATTAAACTTTTTCTTATTTTTTCCGTGAATCTCTAGCACCTGTTACTGCAAAAATCCTGCTTCTGTTTCTGTTTATTGTAATATACACTTTTGTGTTTCTGCTGATGATCCTATTTTAGATTTTTGGATTTAAGTGTGTATATTTGATTTTCATGTTCGGTTTATCTCTGGTTTACCTCAGACAGCATTTCGGGCTTATCAAACAAGACAACATGCTGTGCGAGCACAAGCTGCCCGGAAAATTCAGGCCTGGTTCCGAGGACGCATAGCTAGACGAAACTACATTTTAAAACAAGCTGCTGTTGCAACCATTAGTCGGTGTATTCAAGCAAGACGCCAACGTTCAAGGTAACAAATAAAGGATATTTTATTATTCTCTTCTGCTTTTAAATTGTGTCACATGGAGTCACAACATGACCATTTGTCCTCCACTCCAAGATTTCTAGCAGTCCAGCGCAGTGTCCGAGTCATTCAGCAAAGATGGAGGGAAACCCTAATTGCCAGAAAACAGCATGCTGACTTCCTGAGGTTTAGAAAGTCTGTTCTGTACATCCAGGCATTGTGGAGAGGTCAAAGAGTGAGAGATTCCATTCAAAAGGTACTTGTTCTTTTTGTGGGAATCAATATTTATTATAAAGGAATTACTAATATAATTCTGTCTTTAAGGGGCAGTCGTGTTTGACTTATACTGACACCTAGTTGTGTGGAAGCAGCATTACACTAAAGCAAAGTTTACAATTGCTGTTGTAGAAATGTGCTGTCAACTAACATTAGCATATTCCATGAGTGAAAGTATTGAATAATAATAGGAGATTACTGAGATATATTTAGTGGTATTTGGCTGGTTAAGGGATCATGACGTGACCCACTTTTTAATAAGAAAAAAAGATTGGGTGCACCTTTTAAATGTTGGTGAACTTTGCTTTGAAATGTCACACTGTTTTGTCACCAATTTGTATAAATTCCGGTAATTCAAAATAGACCTTGTGCAGTGATGACATTGCTCTGTAAATACACACTGTCTAACTAAAGTTTATTATTTGCAGATAAAAAAAGTTTCAGGGAAACCGTTATCAAATTCATTTATACAGAAATTGATGACATTATCCTGTGTAATTTTGCTTGTATTGCCAAGTATTTATTTTGGTCTGTTAGGTCTTGACTTATTCTTAAAATAATTGGCTCGATTTTGTTGTGCTACATAGAAAACTTTTGCTTTGACTTACAAAGAACTGCTGAAGCTACAGAAACAATCCTATTATTCACAAAGAACTCTGCTGAAGCAGCTATAGAAACAATCCTTTTATTCACAAATGTATTTTGACATAAATGTTGTTTAGCAACTTTTGAAATCATCACTAATCCTTCAGTCTATTCTTTTTCACAGCAAATAACAGCTGCTGTGAAGATACAGTCCGCTTTCAGAGGCTTTAGTCAAAGACGTCGATATCGCCAGCAGAGAGATGCTGCCATAATTCTACAGCGCCATTTCCGATTTTTACGCCTGGCCAGAATTAAAGAAGAAAATCTAAGACGACGACACAATGCCGCTGTCTATCTTCAGGCTTTGTGGCGTGGTTGGCTTGCGAGACAACAGGCAAGTTTTCTTTATATCTATGAGTAATGTTGTTATTGACTTGCACAAGTAATTGTGCAACTACCCCCTCAGAAGTGGAGCAGGACCTAGAAACCAAGGGCTGGAAAAAAACTAGAGGAAAAGTAAACTAGCTAGTGAAGATGAGGGGAAATCGACATTTAGAAACAGATTCCTAAATAATGTCTCATCACTTTTCAATGTTTGAAGCAAAAATTTCCAGTTTAAATAAAACAAACCCCAGCTTTTCAACATGTTTTCGGACTCTACTGGAGTTACTCTGTGAAACTACAAAATTACAAGCAAGAGGTTGCTTTTAAAGGCTCATGAAACCCCAGACAGG
>NW_015631074.1:800045-811727 GCF_001515625.1 Sinocyclocheilus rhinocerous | reverse complement strand
GCAGGGATGGGCAGTATTTCAAATACATGCATTTGAAATACAAAATACTATTTTGTATTTAAATACATTTAAGCTTAGTATTTTTGTATTTTCAAAATACAAAAATACTTTTTGCCAATCAACCTCTTAATTAGACTGCTGATTTCCTGGATCAACAAGTATACAAAAATACTAGATACAAAAATAAAATAAAATTTCCTTCAGAAACAAATGTAATCCACTGCGTCTTCAGCGGTGACTTCACACTGACAGGCATCTGAGATCGGCTCGATTTGAGAAAGGGAAAAATAATTTAATGAGATTTAAAAAAAAAAAAAAACACTGGGTGAATCTTTATCATTATAGGGTGGTTGTGTACACACACTGCCAACACACATTTCAGTTCAAACTATGGCTGAATGATTTTGGAAAATCTAATTGTGATTTTTTTTTTTTTTTTTTACCAATATTGCGATTGCGATTTAATATGCAATTATTTTTTAAAGCTCTTTATGTTCTGTATTATTCAACCGAGACGAGCTATAAATCATTGTATAGTAAGACCAACACATTATTAGATAGATTAAACATAAATGTTCTTTTCTGTAGGCCAGGCCTATATGTTACGATGAAATTAGGTGATGCATGAATTGATATGAATGACATTTTTATTTAACAACTACAATCACAGTATATTGACTGATTTGCTGAACTTCCAATGTAAGCATGTAATAATTATGACAGCATAAAGCACTGACAAATAAGCCTGTTGTAAACATTAAAATGAAAGTCAGTAAAAAGTCACACAAAATAAAGTAGATTGCAGAAATATAAAAACAAATCTGTTGCTTTACCGCACTACTTTAGGTAATTCAAAGTCACTGTAATAAACATGTGGACTGCACTTTTTAAACACTGTCTGTTAACTTT
Organism: Sinocyclocheilus rhinocerous; assembly: GCF_001515625.1. Lineage (NCBI taxonomy): Eukaryota > Metazoa > Chordata > Actinopteri > Cypriniformes > Cyprinidae > Sinocyclocheilus > Sinocyclocheilus rhinocerous. The sequence goes on along the minus strand of NW_015631074.1, from coordinate 810,818 downwards.
AGACAGACTTTAAACAAATAAATAAGAATATATATATTACCTTAATATATATATTATTTTAAGGTCGAAGTCTTCAGTAATGAAATGCACCGTAACACTGTTACTGCTTGAGTAATTTCCATGTGCCGTTTTGAAGTACGTTCATATATACGCTTTCAAACATTTCCTCGTGTAGCGTGCCAGGGTTGCTAGGTTTTCACAACAAAACCCACCCAATTGCTACTCAAAACTAGCCCAATCACGTTTCGAGGGGGATCCACCGGTAAAAATCGCATTCCAGGGGGTAAAATACACGTTTTTTGGAGGGGTTCCCCAAACAGCGGACTTGGCAACACTGTAGTGTGCCAACTTGATGCTTCCTCTGAAGACTGCTTAGATGTGTTTGACTTGATGCAGCGCTGCTTAGAACGATCGGTGTGTGTCATCAAAGTACTGCGAGAGCTATAAGAGCATGGACGTCTCCTTATGACTTCTCTCGCCGTACTTTGATGTCATACACCGATCGATCTTCAAGTCGAACACACCTCTTTACTCTCATGTGTCACGTGACAGTATAATCGCAGCCTCTGCGGTTGAAAAATCGCGTTTTTTCATATCGCGATATTATTGCAAATGCAATTAATCGTTCAGCCCTAGTTCAAACAACTTGTAAAAGTGCATGTCGTATCCGATGACCCCTTTAAGTAATCGTTCAGCAACCAACTAGTTGGAGTAGGTTACTCAATGCCTATCCGTGATTCTTGAGTCAACTGATGGGACTGAATATGCTAAAAGTTAATAAATGTGTATTAACCTGTTCCCATAATAGGTAAAAGAAATGGCTTGTGCTGTAAGACGCCACCGTTTCACTGCTGCTGTTTACCATCATCTCTGTGCAAAAAGGATTCAGAGAGCTGTGCGAGCACACTGGGCTCTTAAATCCGCCAAGAGGAAGATCTCTTCGGTCCTATACATCCAGGTACAGTTAATCATCAAAATAAAATAATTTCTTAATTACAGAGAAGGAATTACATGTTTTTGAAGTTCACAGATTTTCAACCAGCTTTGTATTGTTAACAATGTTGGTTGTATATGTAAATAAAAAGGTGTACTTTTTATCTGTTAACCTGCATTGAGATACTTTGGGTGATAAATAAATGGGGATATTTTGGTGCAGATAACAGAGAAAGGGTTCAGGGCTTTTGTGAAAATCACAGATTTCAGTGTACATTTCTCTTTTTCTCTGCCCCACTTTTCTAGCAATGTTTTAGGGCAAAACTGCAAAGAAAGGGATACCTTAAAGACAGAGAAGACATCATCAAGTCCCAGAGGGCAGTGAGAACTTGGTTACATCATCGCAACAAAGCTGCTGCTACTATCCAGTATGCAGTTAGGAAGCTCCTTCTGAGACGCCGCAAGGAGAGGCTACAACGTGGAATAATAAAGGCCCAGGTATGGTGTCTTAAAGGGATAGTTCACCCAAAAATGAAAATTTACATTTACAGTTACATTTAGTCATTTTGCAGACGCTTTTATCCAAAGCGACTTACGATTGGGGAATACATAAAGGACAAATATCGTCTAGACAAGAGGTTAAAGTAGAGCATAAAGTGTCCGTTGCTGCATTCACATCCAGAGATGAGAAATGGGTTGGTGAGGGAAGCGAGGAGGATACTACAGAGGAAAGATGGGAGGGGGAAAGGGAGCGTAGGGTGTGTGTGGGGCTGAGAATTGACTACTGATTGTTCTGGTTTTGTCTGTGAAGAATGTGGCGAAGTCATTAGCTGTTATAGAAGTGGTAGGAGGTGGTGGAGGGGGACAGAGGAGAGAATTGAACGTTTTGAAGAGATTACGTGTGTCTGGAGCGCTGTTGATCTTGTTGTGGAAGTAGGAAGATTTGGCAGTATGGACTTCAGCAGAGAAAGATGAAAGCAACAACTGATACATACTCAGGTCAGCAGAGAGAAAATGGTGCAAATCAAAAGATCTGTCAGAGTTTGGTCCGATGCTCACGAAGAACATCGGATAACCAGGAGTTGGAAGGGGCAGCCCGTGCTGGCCTGGAGGAGAGAGGACAAATATCATCTAGACAAGAGGTTAAAGTAGAGCATAAAGTGTCAGTTGCTGCATTCACATCCAGAGATGAGAAATGGGTAGGTGAGGGAAGAGAGGAGGATACAACGGAGGAAAGATGGGAGGGTGAAAGGGAGCGCAGGTTTCGTCTAAAAGTAACCGGTATAGGGGTTGGTGGCACACAGGTAGCAAAATGTAGTTTAAATGTAATGAAGAAATGGTCAGAGATATGAAGGGGTTTTTCCAAAATGTTGTCTGCAATACAGTTGCGTGTGTAAATTAAGTCAAGTTGGTTGCCTGATTTGTGCGTGCTTGTAGTGGTAAGTCGTTTGAGATCTGCTTATCCCCAGGGCATCCAAGATGTAGGTGACTTTGTTTCTTCAGTACAACACAAACGAAGATTTTTAACTCTAACCCTTGCAGTCTTTTCAGTCATATAATGGAAGTGAATGGGAATATAAATACTGTTCAGTTTCTTGCACAGAATGATCGTTTCGTGTCTTTACACATCAATGTATCGTCACGAGCCACAGGGTTTAATTTATTCCCATTCACTTCCATTATATGACTGACAGACTGCAACGGTTTGAGTTAAAAATCTTCGTTTGTGTTCTACTGAAGAAACAAATTCACCTGCATCTTGGATGCCCTGGGGGTAAGCAGATAAACATCACATTTTCATTTTTGGGTGAACTATCCCTTTAAATGGACTTGTTTAAAAAAAAAAAAAAAACTGACTTAAATACTTATACATTTACGTATACATGTATTTTACTCACTATTTACGGTTTTTTCAAAAACAGTATTACTTGGTTTCTTTAGACCACAGAAGTGTTAATGTAGGTTTTGGACATGTTTTCTATTTTGGGTGAACAACTATTAATTAGAATTTTTATAATGTGATTAATTGTTTTAAGGCACTCTGGAGGGGTCATCGTTCAAGAAAACATCATGACACAAGCAAAGTCATTTCCATGAGGCGCCGTCTCAGGGAAGTAAATCGGGGGGTGAAGGAAGAGGACAAGCTGTGTAACAAGACTACAACAGCACTAAGCTACCTGCTTGGACTTCAAAATTATGCGTACATTCTTGCAGCCTTGAAACATTTGGGTAAGACCTTGTTTTTAAAGTTTGGAGGCTGGCTGATTCATAAAATGACAGCTAACGTTATCTTTTTGTCATGGTTAAAGAAACTGCCACAAGACTTTCTCCTGAGTGCTGTGAACGTCTTGTTGAAAGCGGAGCAACACACACCATCTTCACTCTGATAAGGAGCTGCAACAGAAGTGTGCCTTCAATGGAGATCATCATATTATCCATCCAAGTTCTTCTCAACTTATCAAAGGTATGTTGCCTCAATTAAGGAATTAGGTTTGTTAGTTACAAATTTGTATGAAATCATTTAATATGCTGATTCATTTATTGCATTTAACATTGTTGATTTTTGCCTTTTTCAATATATTTTTCAGTACAACAGAACCATTGATGCAGTTTATGATGTAGACAACTCTGTAGAAACCCTCCTGGATCTTCTGCAGATCTACCGGGAGAAGGCTGGAGATAAGGTTGCAGAAAAAGGTGGCAGCATCTTTACCAAGGCTTGTTTTCTCTTGGTCCTCTTAGTCCAGGATGATGGTTTTGTTTACGCGGCGCGATGCAATGCAACGTGTAAAAAGACTAAACACTATAATTAACTCTGGATTCAAGAATTTGCTTTTCATTAGGGCAACTACAAAGAACAATTTAATAGTTCTAATAAACTTTAATTGCAGAAAAATATGAATTCAATAATTAAGAGCCTGCAATATAATGGAATATTAATATTGTTTAATGCATTTTAAGCATTCAAAAATATCATTTGTTTTCGCCCCTTATTTATTAATAAATAATTTATTCCAATTGCCCTAACCCCAGCAAAACATTTATGGGGACTGTGGGCCAGATGGGCTGAATTTTAGCACCAGATGATTCTCTTCTAGGGCCAGAAAGAAGACCTAATAATAAAACTATTTAAACTAAACTCCTTAAGGGAGCTGTATATGCTCAAAAGTTGTTGCTGCTTCTGGAAACCTGTTTGTTTTGACTTCATATATCTGGTGTTAATGTATACATTTTTTTAATGTGTTGTAGCCTGGAATATTTAGTGTGCATACATATTGTATCTCTGTGTTTTGGAGATTTGATAAAAAAAACAAAAACAAATTATTCCTGTTGTACAAAACGTTGTGTCACCAAGATAGACTACTATGAAGGGGGTCCTTGGGTGTGCTATAGCCCCAGGGCCCTATGTGTTCTTAATCCGGGCCTGACCATAGACATTGGCCTACCTCACTTATATGGTATTAATTTAATTTGTGCAGGTCTTTAAAAAGGTCTTAAATTTGAGCCTAAAAATCCTGCAGATACCCTGAACTGAGCTAACGAGTGATCCTCTGCTGCCATCTACTGGTTATAATGGTCATTTCATGTCATCTTCATCTTAAAAGTCACATTTTTTCATGACATCTTCATAAATTAAACATGAATCTTTAAAGTGAATTACATAAAGTGATTACATGCACTGACTTGCCGTATATAGGTAAAAATGTAGGGTTAAAAGGGTTAATATCATTTTCATACATGCACATCTAAAGAATTATAAATTTAGTATTTCTTTAGTTGTTTGTTTGCTTTTTCTTGCAAGAAGTCCAAAACAGACAAACTGAATAGGGAAAATTTTTTTATTTTGATCTGCTCCATTTGTTTTTATCTAGTAGTATAACTGATGCTTCGTCAGTGTTTTATTTCCACTGTCACGCACAAACAGGTAAAGTTATCACCCCATCATTACACTTTTGTCTTAGGGCAAAACCTACTGAAACTTTGCCCCTCTGACACTTAAAGGTGATGTGATCATCATGTGGTGCGAACATCTTTTGTTGATCAGCGAAGGCCAACTCAATTCCTCTTTCATCCATTTCCCCCACTGTCACTGAACAGGGCACTGAAATAAACCCAACATGTCACTATCAGTGTCACAGTATACATTTATTAACTAATCATCACAACATACAACTTAAACTACAAGATTGCATCATAAAGTATATGCATGATATATATGGTGTAGCGTGTTTATACTTAAACACTTAATATTCCCTCTCCATTCGCCTTGTTGACAGGTCAAGTATTTGGAGAAAGCGGGGTGTGAATCCAATGTGTATTTATTAAAACACATGTATTCAACTCTCTCTCCTGTATTGCATTCCTTTTTTGTCATTTCTACTGTATCTGCATTGTTCACGTGTGGTGGTGGTCCACATTTCTTTGAGACTGTCATCACCAAAAAAAAAAGAAAAGAAAAAAAAATCTGACATTAGTAAATCTCTAATATGACAATGAGGTAATTGTAATGTTTGTTTTTTTTTTTGCTCCCAATTTCATTCATTTGCACATATTGTGAGATTTAAAAATAGAACATACCAGCGCACAGTGGATTTGGTGTCCGTCTCGTGTACATGTGGCTTCTTCTGCCATTTTCTCATACCCAGACTCGCAATAATAATATTGTTTTGCTCCCAGTTTCATATCTCGTCTGAAAAAATGGTCTAGGTGAGACACATGCTGGTCATGTGGAACTTCACATCTAATCTCTGAAACAATATTCACATGCTTTTAATAACATGTAGTGAGTCCATCACCAAATCCAGAAGTGTTTCTCTATAATCTTACCTTCACAAACAGGCTTATGATCCCACTCCCCATTATCTTGGCATGTAAATGTTTTGCTGGTTTCTTTAATAAACCAAAAGCGTTTTTTAGAGCAGGTGATTTCCACACTTTCTCCAGCTCTGAAAATAGTCTTTCCCTCTGGGTTGATCTTTATCTTGGCATGTAAATGTTTTGCTGGTTTCTTTAATAAACCAAAGGCGTTTTTTAGAGCAGGTGATTTCCACACTTTCTCCAGCTCTGAAAATAGTCTTTCCCTCTGGGTTGATCTTTTTTACTCCAAATGTGGTTGACTGAAGCTCACAGGTTATTTCTGTACAAGACATAGTTATGATGTATTTAAGTGTTAAAAAAGTTTTTATTTTTTATTCATTACACACTTATTTCCTTTTGTATGAAGGTTTTTGTATTTAAGTCATGTGGTGCGAACATCTTTTGTTGATCAGCGAAGGCCAACTCAATTCCTCTTTCATCCATTTCCCCCACTGTCACTGAACAGGGCACTGAAATAAACCCAACATGTCACTATCAGTGTCACAGTATACATTTATTAACTAATCATCACAACATACAACTTAAACTACAAGATTGCATCATAAAGTATATGCATGATATATATGGTGTAGCGTGTTTATACTTAAACACTTAATATTCCCTCTCCATTCGCCTTGTTGACAGGTCAAGTATTTGGAGAAAGCGGGGTGTGAATCCAATGTGTATTTATTAAAACACATGTATTCAACTCTCTCTCCTGTATTGCATTCCTTTTTTGTCATTTCTACTGTATCTGCATTGTTCACGTGTGGTGGTGGTCCACATTTCTTTGAGACTGTCATCACCAAAAAAAAAAGAAAAGAAAAAAAAATCTGACATTAGTAAATCTCTAATATGACAATGAGGTAATTGTAATGTTTGTTTGTTTTTTTGCTCCCAATTTCATTCATTTGCACATATTGTGAGATTTAAAAATAGAACATACCAGCGCACAGTGGATTTGGTGTCCGTCTCGTGTACATGTGGCTTCTTCTGCCATTTTCTCATACCCAGACTCGCAATAATAATATTGTTTTGCTCCCAGTTTCATATCTCGTCTGAAAAAATGGTCTAGGTGAGACACATGCTGGTCATGTGGAACTTCACATCTAATCTCTGAAACAAGATTCACATGCTTTTAATAACATGTAGTGAGTCCATCACCAAATCCAGAAGGGTTTCTCTATAATCTTACCTTCACAAACAGGCTTATGATCCCACTCCCCATTATCTTGGCATGTAAATGTTTTGCTGGTTTCTTTAATAAACCAAAAGCGTTTTTTAGAGCAGGTGATTTCCACACTTTCTCCAGCTCTTAAAATAGTCTTTCCCTCTGGGTTGATCTTTTTTACTCCAAATGTGGTTGACTGAAGCTCACAGGTTATTTCTGTACAAGACATAGTTATGATGTATTTAAGTGTTAAAGTTTTTAAAAAAAAATTCATTACACACTTATTTCCTTTTGTATGAAGGTTTTTGTATTTAAGATCTTTCATGCCAGAACAGTGTGTAGATAAGAGGTTTTTATTTTGTGAACCAACAAAAAGGACTATCTGTTATTTTAACAAATCACATTAGCTTTTGCTTTTTTAGCTTTTTTTTATTATTTTTTTTTATTTGAATAGCATTAGACCTGTTTGTTACCTTTTGATTTCTTTAATTAATAATACTGAGGACATAATGTCACCCTTTAAAAACAAGTAAATCTCAGGGATTAAAAAAAAAAATCTATTACTAGTTAAATTAAATCTTGTGTCTTATGGGAGAGAGTGTATAGCACAGTGGCACTAAAATACTAAATTAATTTAAATTCTAAAAGGACTATCTGTTATTTTAACAAATCACATTAGCTTTTGCTTTTTTAGCTTTTTTTTATTATTTTTTTTTATTTGAATAGCATTAGACCTGTTTGTTACCTTTTGATTTCTTTAATTAATAATACTGAGGACATAACGTCACCCTTTAAGAACAAGTAAATCTCAGGGATTAAAAAAAAAAATCTATTACCAATTAAATTAAATCTTGTGTCTTATGGGAGGGAGTGTATAGCACAGTGGCACTAAAATACTAAATTAATTTTAATTCTAAAGAACATCTGATTGGACCAAAAAATGTATAGCACAGGTAATCAATATCATCAGTATTTTTGTATTGTATTGATTCTTTCTTTTTTTCTGCATTCTCATGGTTCATGTTTGGTGGTGGCCCAGGTTTTATTTTTAGACTGTTATCACCAAGCAACTGTCGCATTAATAAATCTTAGTAGTAGCCAGATTTCGTTTTATGCTGCTAAACCATATAGTATGTTAGAACTATTAATGACTATGACATAGTCATTGTTAATGTGTTTAAAGAAAATTATAATTCTGTTGAAGTGTTTTTAGTTGCTGGTTCACTCTGATTTCTCTGATTTTCTGAAGAAAATCTGACTGGTGTTTATTTCATGCAAAACCTGCTGCCACATTACTAGTTCATAACTTTGCGGTTGCCGTGTTGTTCTTGATGTTGCTTCCTGGCCCAAATCAAGAGAGACTTAAGACCTGATGAGTTATGTGCCAATTTGTGCATAGATTTTAATGAGCAAAAGTGATGCTTGAGATAATAATACACTGACAACTAATTCAATGCTTTTACCTTCTCTGCAATTACCTAAACATTCAGGGAATGGGCTGCTCCATTCTCCATTTGACTGGCAGGTGATTTCTCTCTGTCCTTTTAAAACCAGTCCTTGTCCATTGCATGAAAATGTTAAACTATATCCAGGTTTGACTGGACCCTCAAGATCAGGGAATCGCTCCATTTTGATGTTGTTCTCTGTTGTGTTTAGTGGACATGTTACTTCTAGAGAGAGACGAAATACTGGTCATTGCAGTGTCCTCCATCTGGACTTATTTATCCATTCATAAGTAGTTGTCATTTGTCTCAATAAACTAGGTGAAACATTAAATCTACAATTTTTATAGGGGAAAATCATATAAGTTCACGAAATTAACTTTGTATCAGCAAGTCATATTTTTGCTGTATAGTGGAGACTGGGGCTAGTCAGCTGTCAACTCACTAAGAGATGAAGAAAGACAGCATACAAAATCTATGTTTGATGCATGAATGATTGATGTTTTAATGAATAACGCATTGATGTTAACGTTGTCATTACCTTTTTTTGATTTTATTTCTTTCACTTTTTTGTATCAAGAATGTAATTTATATATTTTTATACATTATACAAACATTTCAACATTTTTTAAAAACAATTCTTAAATATTTAAAGCAAATATATTTGCTTTATATTACAGTATTGCTTCATACCTCCACATATCGGATATGGGTGATCCCATTTTCCATTTGACAGGCATTCAATTGTTCGTTGTCCATGCATCTTCAGGTTCACATCAGTGCATCGAAAAACTAAAATATGTCCAGGTTTATAAGGTGAAACGATACCTGGATGTCCAAATAAAATGTCAACGTTGATGAGTTGTTCCCCCTCACAGGTAACTTCTGTAGATCAAGAAATACAATTCAATCATTATTAAAAGATAGCTGTTTTAGTTTTACTGAAATAAAGCAGAGCAGGGCAGTTTAATGACAGCTAACTTTACTTCAAATTTAGACCCACATTTTGGTTTTATGGTCAATGAAATTTCATGGAAAATGAACAAAAAACTATATATAAATTCAGACCAGCATTATAAATAAAGGTGATATACAAACATGATATTATTATATATTGTGCAACATATTGGATGTTTATTCTTTGGCTACATTGTGTATCATTGTGTTACCTTGAGCATTTGTTGAGACATCTATGATCGTTAATAGAAGAAAGAGAAATATGTCACAATATTTCATTTTAAGCTGTAAAACATGACAAATGGCTTAGTACAGTTTGCAAAGCTAATAAACTGTATAAACAATATTGACTGAATCATCTACCAAATATTTAATCTTTAAAGGCTGATTCACTTTCCTTATTTAACAAATCAATGCAAAGATTTCTTCAGTGTTAAACATGAATGAGTACTGATGAAAAACTCTGATTACCTGTTTTCCAAAAGAATTATTCATGAACTCTTAAGAGCGGTGGTGTTATGAATCCCTGAAGTCTGTGAAATGTAGATAAAAAGCAACCGTCCCCTTCCCTCCACCCCACCAAACGGGACTCAGCTCAACGCCCCCAAAAATGTGATGCAATCTAGGAAAACCCACCAAGCTAATAAACTGTATAAACAATATTGACTGAATCATCTACCAAATATTTAATCTTTAAAGGCTGATTCACTTTCCTTATTTAACAAATCAATGCAAAGATTTCTTCAGTGTTAAACATGAATGAGTACTGATGAAAAACTCTGATTACCTGTTTTCCAAAAGAATTATTCATGAACTCTTAAGAGCGGTGGTGTTATGAATCCCTGAAGTCTGTGAAATGTAGATAAAAAGCAACCGTCCCCTTCCCTCCACCCCACCAAACGGGACTCAGCTCAACGACCCCCAAAAATGTGATGCAATCTAGGAAAACCCACGACATGGTGAAATATTATCTATTATAGTTGAAGTTGGCTGAACACCATGATTTTCAGGAACAGAATTTAGAGAAAAAAAAACTGGTTTAAAGAGAGGCAATGAAAATAAAAGCACAACAGTCAAGTACCACAAGTACCACCTCAGCTCAACGCCCCCAAAATTGTGATGAAATCTAGGAAAACCCACCACATGGTGAAATATTATCTATTATAGTTGAAGTTGGCTGAACACTATGATTTTCAGGAACAGAATTTAGAGAAAAAAACTGGTTTAAAGAGAGGCAATGAAAATAAAAGCACAACAGTCAAGTACCAGAAGTAAAAGTCACTTTACTGTGGTAAAATACCTATTTTAGTCACTGTACACGTGCGAAGCAGTTCAAAGAATCAAACCCCTCCTTTCCGTGAGCCCTCACTGCTGTGATTGGTCAGATGGCACAGTCCTTTGTGATTGGTCCAG